>NW_016824071.1:0-1704 GCF_001698545.2 Rhinopithecus bieti | reverse complement strand
CCCCCCCCCCCCATCTCTAGAAAAGCATTCTAAAATTAGCCAGGTGTGGTAGCACATGCCTATAGTCCCAGAGGCTGAGGTTGGAGGATCACCTGAGGCCAGTTCGAGCTGCAGTGAGCTACAAGCAGGTCATTGCACTTCAGCCAAATGAGACTCTTGTCTCTTGAGAAAAAAAAAAAAAAAAAAAGAGTAAGTCTGATGCCGCCATCCCCTACAGGTAAAATGTGAGGCGAAAAGAGGCTTCCACCGACTTTGGCTAGATTCTATTTGAAAATACAAACATCCTAGAAAATACCCTGAAGCTCACTGAAGTCCAGAGGCCCCTCCTCCAACCAACCAGCTGAGCAGTTCAGAGGCCTGGCCTGCTTGGCCTGGTGGTCCCTTTGTCTAGAGCCCTGAGTCCACAGTCCCCTCATTCCAGGCTGCCCCAGGCCCCCCACTTGCCTTCCACACTGCAGCTGCTGACTCCGCCTGGCCATGCAGGTCCCGGGCGTCATTCAAGTCTTTTCTCATGATTTCCACAGACCCCTTGTTCTCCTGGAAACAGAGAAAGGTCACCAGGGGTGGGCAGGTCTCCCCCAACCCAGCCCAGTTCTGAAGGACATCACCCCAGCTGAAAGCACACAGTCTGACCATTCCAGAGATAACCTCGAAGCCCTGTTGTCTACGGCAGGAACGCACAGGCAGCCAAAAGGTTTCTTGGGCTTCACACCTATTCAGAAGGATCTGGGTGCTGGGGCTAAGGGGACTGTCTAGGTGGGTTTAGGAGTTCTGTGTCTGTAAGTGGCCCTGTTCAGTGTGACTTCGGTCTGTACCACAGGTCTACACAGCCTGCCCTACACCCTGCCCTGCCTGAGCCGGATGGGGGTCACTCTGCCTGGTGGCAAGAGCCTTCAATGCAGGAGGAGCGCCCAGGGGCACAGTCTGGCTGGCTTCCCCTCCCCTGTATTCAAGAGCGGGACCCCAGACTGGCTGTTCTCTTCTACTCTGTATCCCCCAACCAACCCGCCATGGGAAAAGCTCCAGACTCCCGGACCCGCCGCTGCCAGACTCCCAGAGCGGGTCTCTGAAAGACGGGAGAGGGGACAGGGGGTGCAAGTGAGGGCTAGGTGGCCCGGAGAGCAGACGAGAAGGCGGCCCATGCCTGTGGACATAGTGGAATACAGAGGGCCGAGAGGTGTGATATCTTCCCCAAGGGAACAGTGAGTGGGGGAGTCAATCTGTGGGAACTGGAGGGGGTCTGTGAGGGTGAGGCAGGGCACAGCTAGTGGTGGGGACCACAAAATGGACGCTGGTGGGGAAGGACTTCGTAGAAGGTAGGGGGTGGGGAGATAAGGCACCGCCCAGCAGGGGACACCAAGATGGGGACGCGGACCAGACTCGGAAGAGACGCAGGAAACGTGGGGAGGCAAGCCGCGGGAAGGAGGGGCCCAGCACACGCTGGAGCGGGGACCCGTGGCGGTGAGGGGAGGGGGACAATCCGGGGACAGGGACAGTGGAGACGGGAAGGGCGCAGGGCTCAGGGGGACCGGGGCAGGGGCGGAGAGGCGCAGGGCACCGTCCGGGGCGGGGCACGGAACCCCGCCGCGCGCACCTTGCCGCGCAGCGCCTTCCTCCAGCGCGGCTCCCACTCGGGTGGCTCGGGGCCTGCAGCCATGCGGCAGGCGGCGCAGAGCGGGCCGGAGTCAGCGCGGCACAGCAGCT
>NW_016824070.1:10935-13469 GCF_001698545.2 Rhinopithecus bieti | reverse complement strand
TGGCCTTTGATAGTTGTGTGCTGCCACTTGATTCCTGCCACCTTGGGATTCAATGATCCCTAGTGTATTCAAATTTTGTTGTGCAGTGACTGCGGTTTCCATCGTTAGATCTGACACAAAGCGAAGAGTAATTACAGAACTGTTTGAAGATTCAGATGCCCCTCTCACAAGTCTATTTCAGAAGGCATTGATCAAGAGTATATCGTCTGGACTCTCAACTGGGATGAGTAGGTCTGAAGTGAATGAATCCACTCTGCCATTCCAATCTCCAAAAACCTTTATATTCCTTTCTTTACATTAAACCAATGGAGAACAGACATTTACAAGGCTGAACCACAGTAGGCCATCTTTGAATCCATCTTTTAGTTAATCTAGCAAATAAACGATTAGGACTTTTTAGCTCCCTGAGCTGCAACTTTAAATGCAGTGTCCCTACTAAGTCAGCCCTAATCAATAAATTCAGCCTGATACAACTCTCTGTTCCTTCCACTATTATCCTATACCCTTAATATCCAGTTGCATGCCTGTTCTCCAGCCTACTGCTCATAGATATTTTTGAACCCAAACAGTTGTCTTTGAGTTTACCACATCTTCTCACGGGTTGCCCTCTCAACATCACCTCAAAGATCCCGCCAGAACTTTAGTTTAGTTGTAGGCTTAGAACCAAACGGAGGTGTTGGGGATGGCTTCTGAAGTGATTCTACATTATCACTCCTGGCAACTGACTCAGGGGAGGCCATCACTGTGGCTTCAGCCAGTGCACAGTTTATCTCTACAGATAGAGGTGGAAAGGCTGAAGGCAGCATGTACCTCTTCCTCCCAGATGCAGAACAATAATTTGAGATCAGCTGAATGACAGGGATGAATGACCTGTAACACAACTATGGATAAAACTTGCCCCTTGCTTATCATATTGTGGAACACAAAAGTAAGACTACAGCTTTAGCCCTTCAGGGTACACACATCTAGGGTCTCTCAGTGCCATGACTGTGACACCCTCATTGAGACTTTGCATTTATTCTCATCTCCAAACTTCTGGACCCCACTACAATTCCCAGTATCAGCTGTGGATGCTGCCTGCAGTATGCCTGGCCCAGCTGTGGCTACTCAGTGAGATGGCACTTCTGAAGGCATCTGACAATTCTTGTTTTGCTGCAGCTGACATGCCTGGCTGAGTTTAGTGGTTGGAGCCCAAACTTACTCATACGCCACTCATCACTCAGGCATACTCGCCCTGGGCAGGCAAAGAAATCTTGTGTCAAAACACAAGGTGAGTGCAACATGTCAGGCGGAGTGGGTAGAAGAAACTTACCATGCCCGAGAAAAACTCGAGTAAAGGTACCACCGGCCACAGAGGTTTTCATCTGGCAAAGTAACTCCCCTAGAATTCTCTAACAAAAGAAGCATAGGTAGTTGTCTTTAAATGCCTTACTTCTCATAAATCTTGAGATACTTGTAATTCATTATCAGACATTTTAATATTTTAACCTTATTTGGAAAGCATTATATTTCAACGTTATTTGGAGATAAAATTTGAATAATAGGTATTTGCATTGAATCACCTGAATCCCAATAATATATTTGCACAGAAACAACTCATTCTCAAAATATATATTACCGAAATATGGGCATTAGGCTTCAGATTAACATTCTTTTAGTAGACTATAAAGCTTATCAATAGAACACAATTTCTAATCCATGGACATGGACATTTTGTACTCATATAAGTTTCTGGGCAGAGGTGCTTTTGCTGTACATTGTAAGAAGTTGAGCAACTTTTCTGGCCTTTTCCATGAAGTGCAATAGTAAGATTCTTTTTCTGTGGTTGAAATACCCAAATATGTTTGTGTCTTATGGAAGCTAAATTGTTGACATGGACTATTCCAGAAAGTTTTGAGGAATGAATAAAAAAGAAAAAAAAAAAAAACTTTTAAAAATTTTGCAGAAGCCGTGCGTGGTAGTTTACACCTATAATCCCAGCACTTTGGGAGGCCAAGTCAGGAGAATCACCCTAGGTCAGGAGTTCAGAACCAGCTGGCCAACATAACATAGTGTATCCCTGTCTATACCAAAATCACAATAAATAAATGCATAAATAATATTAGCTGAGCATGGTGACAGTTGTCTGTATTACCACCAACTTGGGAGGTGGAGGCAGGAGAATTGATTGAACCCGGGAGATGAGAATAAGTCGAGATCATGCCATTGCACTCAAGCATGATGACAACAGTGAAACTCTGTCAAAACAAACAACGAAAGAAAAAAATGCAAATTTTATATGAGATCTTATTTTTCTCTAACTTTCTAATATCCTGTTCTAATATCCTGTCATTTGTGAAATGAACCAGCATGTCCTGCATGTTCCCTGGAACTTAATATAAAACAAAATTAAAGAAATGAAATAAAACTAAAAAGGCTTTCTTTTCTTGGAGGTGAGGATACAGTAACTGAAATGTGTGCCATACTTTATTTAAGATATTTTGTAATCACAAATTCGAGTTGTAACCTACTAGGTTGAAAAGCAAATAAGTTAA
>NW_016824070.1:5873-7574 GCF_001698545.2 Rhinopithecus bieti | reverse complement strand
TTAAATTTCTATCCTATCTGTTATATAAGTTGTGTTTACTTCTAGGATTTTCTGTGTATTTTCTCAAATTAGGTATTTTCTGCTAAAGAAAATAATTGTTTTTTTCAGATAATGCTACATGGACCTGTTATCAACATTATTTCACAACTTTAAGGCTGCTAAAGTTATAAAAGCACCTGGTCAAAATAAAAGTATTTTGTTGATAACAAGGCAGGAAAATGTTAGGCTTTAATGACAGATCACAAAATAAAGATGTAGCGACTAAGAAAGTGAATATAGAAAACTTGGATTTGGCAATGTTTACAGCCATAGTGTTTATCATTCCTTTATGTTTTTGCATAGATATTGATAGAAACTAAAGAAAGATTTTCCAATATTTTAACTGTAGTCAACAGTGCTAAAATTTCTACATTTTTTTTCCTCAGTGATCAAAAATCATTTGGCTTTCACCTAACATCTCTGCACTTATCATTTATGGATATTACAAAACAAACAATTGCCATTGCCTTTCAAGATCTGACAGATCACAACATGCAGGCATTACAACCTGAGTAGCATTGCTTTTATTAGAATATCCTTATCGGATGTCCACTTTTACTTCGTTAACAGCCACTACTGAACAAAATGGTAGAATTTAAATTCTGATTCCGTAGCTGTTTTTTCCCCTAAGGTTTGGAATTTGAAACAGATAGAGATGGCTAATGATACTGGCAAGAAGTGCATGAGATAGACCGAATATGACATTCCAATTAAGTGAACACAATTGTGTTTTGTTGCTTCTGCTTTTTGTTGTCTCAGCCATTCACTGTGGCATGTATGTCTGTCTAGTTATTTTTCTATGGGTGAACTTCATCAAGACATGAAGTAGGTATATTTTATTTCTACATCAAAAACCACAGATACAAACCAAAGCTTAGAGAGACATGTTGCATATGCGTAAAACAACTGTATTTGCTCTGTAGCTACAAGGAAATTATGACCTTTGGAGCTTCTGTGTATGCTCTTGATCCTTCCACAAGTACTTTTAATAGCCATGTTTATTGATTGTTAATAATTCTCAATACATCACATAAAGTATATCATATAAACTGCAAAAACACTTTATACTCACAAGAAGACATTGAATTCTAGGAGAACAAAGTAACTTAGTTCTCGTAAGTAATTTATGGCAGAGCACTGATTTCTTTCTAGTCTTGTCTACTTGACAAGATTGTAGTCTATTTTTTTACCTGCAATTTATGTTACTATTTTATTTTTTCCAATGATAACTTTTCTGTGTACTCTTTATGATGATCCACCTGTGAAATAAACACTAACGTCAAACATTAAAAACAATAAGTTTTTTGAAAACACTATGAAAAATTGCATATCATTTTATTAACTCAGTTTTGGTATATATTTCATTCAACTATGTTCATAATCCTCTTAAAGTTAGATGAATGTATCACTATCTTTTGGCCTCTAGAGTAAGGCTTATCTTCAGGATGATGTATTTTCGTATTATCTTAAACATGAAGACAAACTAGCGTTAAATCAGACAGAAGATAGAGAAGAGTGCAATAATGGTGTACTGAGACACCTTCGGGTCATCTTTTGATTTAGTTACTTTCTGACTACAAATCTATGTGCCCAAAAGTTTTTGGAAACAGTTCAGGTAATTTATGGGTGAGTTATCATTTAATTTTGATAAAATAATCTCTA
>NW_016824070.1:0-1706 GCF_001698545.2 Rhinopithecus bieti | reverse complement strand
ATGCATTTATTATTTAAAAATTGGCTCCTACTGCAATAAATTTGTATGACAGCTCATTCTACCTCATCATTCAGTATTAAGCTTTCTCTATTCCAAACAAGATCTTAACAGATAACTAAAAAGGTGCATCATATTTTACACCAGATTTTGTTTCCCACTGATAATTCCAATAATTTGGAAAGCCAAGGGGAAAAGGACACTTGATGCCAGGAATTTGGATCTCAGTTTGGCAAAATGAAACACTATCTTGACAAAAAGTTTGTAAAAATTAGGAAGATGTGGTAGCTCAACAGTGGTAGTCTTAGCACTTTATGAGGCCAAGGTGGGTGGATCACTTTAGGCCTAGAGTTGGAGGCAAGCCTGAGTAACACAGCAGGATTCTGTCTCTAAGAAAAAAATAAAATAACTAAATAAGTTAAATAATCAGCTGAGCCTAGTGGGCTTTTGGTCCAGATGCAGCTCACTGGGAGGCTGAGGAAGTAGGATGACACGAGTCCAGGAGTTAGACGCTGCAGTTGGTGATGACAGCAGCACTGTATTCATTCCGGCTAGAGCATTATTAAGTTTGTCTCTTAAAAGGAAAAGTAAAATGACTGTAGTCTTAAGTTAGTACTAATCAGAAAATATAGAGTACATTGTAATCATTTGACTTAACAACTCTTTCAGCATTGCTTATATTAAATTAAGTTAAGACAACGTTACTGAACTAAAAAGTATTTGATGTAAAGTTTTGGAGACCTCCACATATTTGCATTTTACTTACTTCTTGACTGTGAAACAAAAGTAGAAGAGCTTTATTAATCAATATGATATTTGTACTATTTTAGTCCATGTTCATGCACTTATAAAGATATATGCTAGACTGGGCAATTTATATGGGGCGGGGGATTTATTGACTTAGAGATTTATATGTCTGGCAAGGCAAAGAGGAGCAAGTTACAGCTTGCACGGATGGCAGCAAGCAAACAGAGAGCTTGTGTGGTGAAACACTGATGTTTAAAGCCATCAGATGGAATGAGACTTACAATCACAAGAATAGCACAAATGAAAAAATAAACAAACAAACAAAAAAACACCTGTCCCCATACTGATTACTCCCTATCTTATCCTCCCACCAACACTTAAGAAAATTCAAGATAAAATTTGGGTGGGGTCACAGTCAAATCATATCATTCCAACCACGGCCCCTCCAAAATCTGAAATCCTAACATTTCAAAATCAATCATGTTTTTCCAATGGTACTGCAGTGTCTTAACTCATTCAAGCATTAACTCAATAGTCCAAAGTCTGGTGTTTTATCTGAATCAAGGTAATTTTTTTCTGCCTATGTACCTGTAAAACTGAAAGCAACTTAGTTACATCCTAGATACATGGGGCTACTGGAATTGGGAAAATACAGGCCTTCCAAATATGAGAAATTGACCAGAATAAAGGGGTTACAGGCACTAAGTACATCTGAAATCCAATGAGGCATGAAAACTTAAGGTTCCAGGATGATCTTCTTTAACTTAATGTCTCATATTCAGGTCATGCAGATGCAACAGGTGGGCTTCCATGGTCTTGTACAGCTCCTCTCATGAGGCTTTACAGGTTACAGCCTTTCGCCAAACAGCTTTCAGCAGCTGGCATTGAGTGTCTGTGGGCTTTTCTTGGTGCACGGTCAAGTTGTCCATGGATCTAGCATTCTGAGGTCTGGAGGATGAAAA
>NW_016824068.1:5909-7307 GCF_001698545.2 Rhinopithecus bieti | reverse complement strand
TTAACACTGTGAAAAGAATGGACATGTCAGAGAGCAGTTTCTTTGAGTGCTTCTTTCTGTTTTTTATTGGACAACATTTCACTTTTTGCCATAGTCTTCAATGTGCTCCGAATATCACTGTTTTGGTTTTAGAGGACCTGTGTTCAAACTGTGCCTTCGAGATGAAGGTTATAACTCCCTGAGTGGAATGCACACATCACCAAGCAGTTTCTCAGAAAGCTTCTCTGCAGTTTTTATCAGATTATATTTCGCCTTTCACCATAGGCTCATATGTGATCCCAAATATCCCTTCACGGATCCATCCAAGAGGGAGTTTCCAAGCTGTGTAATGTAAAGATAGCTCAATGTATGAGAGATGAATAAACATAGCAAAAAGCAGATTCACAGAAAGCTTCTTTCCAGTGTTTATCTGAAGATATTTCCTTTTTCACCATAGTCCAGAATGTGCTCCCAAAGATCCCTTCATGGATCCGTCCATGACAGTGTCCAAGCTGTGTAATGTAAAGAAAGCTTTATCTATGTGAGATGATTACACATATCACTGAGTAGTTTTCTAGAAAGCTTCTTTCCAGTTTTTGTCTGAGGCTATTTCCCTTTTCACCATCGGCATCAACATGCTCCCAAATATCACTTGGTACCAGTTTCTCCAAAAGGGTTTCCTGGATGCTGTATGGAAGAGAGGTATCACACTGTCACTGAAATGCACACATCACAAAGCAGTGCCTCGGAAAGCTTCTCTCCAGTTTCGGGCTGAACATATTTCCTTTTTCACCGTTAGCCTCAAAGTGCTCCCGAATATCCCATCACAAGCTAAACATACACAGGGCTAGAAAACTGCACATTGAAAAGAGAGGCTTATCTGAGTGAGAGGAATTATGACGACACAGAGCAGTTTCACAGAAAGTTTCCATCTGGATTTTACCTGAGGATATTTCTTTCCCCATATTCTAAGGATCGTTCCCAAATGTCCTTCCTCAGATTCCATGAAAACGAATATTTCAAGCTGCTCAATTCAAAGAATGGTATAATTCTATGAGACAGATACACACATTGCAAAGCAGTTGCTCAGAACGTTTCTCTGCAGGTTTCATTGGAAGATGTTTCCTCGCTCACCTCAAGCCTCCGGACGTCACTAAATATCCCTTCACAGATTCTTCAAAGGCAGAATTTCGAAACTGGGCAACATAGAGTAAGCATTAACTCTGTGAAGTGAATGCACATATCAGAGAGCAGATTCTTGGAACGCTTCTTCCTCAATTTTATTTCAGTATATTTCACTATTCGCCATAGTCCTCAATGCGTTCCAAAATATCCCTTTTTCGGTTTCACAGGAACAGTGTTCAAACACTGCCTTGTGAGAAAAGAGGTATAACTCCCTGAGTGGAATGCATACATCAC
>NW_016824068.1:0-1352 GCF_001698545.2 Rhinopithecus bieti | reverse complement strand
TATAACTCCCTGAGTGGAATGCATACATCACAAAGTCTTTTCTCAGAAAGCTTCTATCCACTTTTTATCTGAAGATATCTCCTCTTTCACCATAGGCCTGAATGTGCTCCCGAATGTCCCTTCGCAGATCTGTGCATGACGGAGTTTCCAAACTGCATAATATAATTAAAGTTTTAACTATGCGAGTTGAATAAATATATCTAACACAAAACAGTTTCACAGAAATTTTCTTTTCAGTTTTTGTCTGAGGATATTTCCTTTGTCACCATAGTCGTACCTATACTCCCGAATATCTCTTGGTAGCTTTTTCTCCAAAAGGGATTCTGGAACCCTCCAAGGGAAGACAGGTATATTTCTGTGAGTGGAATGCACACGTCACAAAGCAGCTCCTCAGAAATCTTCCCTTCAGTTTCAATCTGAAGACGTTTTCGTTCTCACCGTAAGCCTCAAAGTCCTACAGAATATCCCCTCACAGACTAAACAAAAACAGTGTGGTGGTACAGCTCAATGAAAAGAGAAGCTTAACTGTGTGAGGAGAATTCACGTGACACATAGCAGTTTCACAGAAAGATTCCTTCTGGTTTCTCTCAGAGGTTATTACTTTTCAGGATATTCTAAAGAGCGTTTCCAAATGTCCTTTCTCGGATTCCAGAGAAACAGTGATTTAAAATTGCTCAATCCAAAGAATGATTTAACTCTATGAGATGAATACAAACACCACAAAAGAGTTGCGCAGAAAGCTTCTCTTCGATTTTCAATCGAACACATTTCATTGTCTCACACAGGCCTCTGCTCGCCACTTACTATACCTTCGCAGAAACCTCAGAGACCAACTTTCAAACTGGGAAATGTAGAGTAAGCTTTAGCCCTGTGAAAAGAATGGACATGTCAGAAAGCAGTTTCTTCGAGTGCTTCTTTCTGTTTTTTATTGGACGACATTTCACTTTTTGCCACAGTCTTCAATGTGCTCTGAATATCACTCTTTTTGTTTTACAGGAACAGTGTTCTAACTGTGCCTTATGAGAGGAAAGTTATAACTCCCTGAGTGGAAGGCACACATCACCAAGCAGTTTCTCAGAAAGCTTCTCTCCACTTTTTGTCTGACTGTATTTCCTATTTCACCACAGGCCCGACTGTGATCCCAAACATCCATGAGGGAGTTTCCAAGCTGTGAAATGTAAAGAAAGCTTCATCTATGTGAGATGAATAAACATAGTAGAAAGCAGGTCAGCGAAAGTTTCTTTCCAGTTTCTATCTAAAGATATACCCTTTTCCACCATAGTCCAGAATGTGCTTTCGAAGGTCCCTTCGTGGATCCGTCCATGACAGTTTCCAAGCTGCGTAATGTAAAG
>NW_016824067.1:0-1178 GCF_001698545.2 Rhinopithecus bieti | reverse complement strand
AAAGTGCTGGGATTACAGGCTTGAGCCACCGCGCCCGGCCAGGATGCTTTTCAAAGGGAGCAGAGAAGTCGGTGGTGGTCAGTATCTGGGACAGGAGAGTCACCCCATGTTGCTGAAGGGATCTGAGCGCGATGCTGCTGATGCTGAGAAAGCAGATCAGAGAAAGAGGAAAACGGGGCCCTGACGAGGAGACTGACACTGTGGTTTGCCTGGGACTGGTTCATAGACAGCGTCTTTTAGGTGTTTCTTCACATGGTAGATGGGGTGAGGGGCTCACTTGAGTCTTTTTAAAATAACAGCACTAATCTCATTCATGGGGACTCAGTCCTCATGCTCTAATCACTCCCCAAAGTCCCCCCACCTTTTAATACCATCACCTTCGTGGTTAACATTTCAACCTATGAATTCGCAGGGGGTGAGGGGACATGAATATTCAGACCATAACGATAGATATGCTATGGCTTTTCACAAGCTGCAGAAATTTAAGTGTTAAAACTGAGAAAGTCCCAGACAAAGGAGGTTGAGTTGGCCTAGTTGGCCACCCTAGGTCTTGGTGACATCATTTGAGCTGCTGAATCCAGCTGTACCCGAAAGCAGGCCACTCCAGGGTTTGGGGTGTGTATTCCAATGAAAGTCTTTTGATGCTTTTTTTTCCCTGTAGGAAACTGTCCTTTTGTTACTTTTTAAATTGAATTTACATGTGTACAACAGTAAATAAAAAGTTAAACTTTAATACAAGGTTGATAATAAAAGATGCTGTGTAAAAGATAATAAAAGATACCCTGCTTTCTACCACTGGTTCCTGCTCCCCAGTGGGGATACAAACTGGTATCTACCATTTTGCAATTTATTGTACTAGGCACTTGATGGAATCTTTGAATCCGGACTCATATCCTCCAGAGGAAACTTCTTTTTATTTTTACTCCTTTATCTCTTTATTTTTTTCTTTTTCTCTTTCTCTTTCTCTCTCCTTCCTTCCTTCCTTCCTTCCTTCCTTCCTTCCTTCCTTCCTTCCTTCCTTCCTTTCCTTTCCTTTCTCTTTCTTTCTTTCTTTTCTTTCTTTTCTTTCTTTCTTTCTCTCTCTTTCTCTCTCTCTCTCTCTCTCTTTCTTTCTTTCTTTCTTTCTTTCTTTCTTTCTTTCTTTCTTTCTCTTTCTTTTTCCTTCCTTCCTTCCTTCC
>NW_016824066.1:74477-88222 GCF_001698545.2 Rhinopithecus bieti | reverse complement strand
ATATATATATAGGACCTGCAGCAGGGCAGGAGGATGGCAACCATAGGCTGCACCCCAACCTGCAAACGTTGCTGCTCCACTTGTTCACATCCCATGCCCTTCTCCACTTGTTTATATCAGGCTTCCTTGCCCCCTCACCTTTTCTGAAATAGATCTTGTCAAGTACACTAATGGCTTCCCTGTAGCCAATGCAACAGTCATTCTACTGTCTTCATCTGAAGACTCAGCAGTAGCATTAGACACACGAACAGCTTCTTCCTCCTTGAAACAGTCTTTCCTCTCATCTGCTTCAAATAAACAACTTCTGGGTTTTCCTCCATCTCACTGGCTACTCTTCCTTCTCCACTTGACCTCGAAATGTGGTGACCTCTAAATGTGCCTGTATCTCTTAGCATTCCTCTCCATTCCCGTGGCCTTGACTGTCACAGTTCTCATCTCTGGACTAACAGTTCTTCCTATGTCAGAACACTCCCCTGTATTTCCATCTGCCTGCTGGACGTCTCCTCAAACTCAAAATGTCCCGAGCACAGCTCTCATCTTGCCTCCATCTCCTCACCATATATCATACTCTGTCTCTGCCATCTCTTTATTATTGTTGTTGTTGTTGTTGAGATGGGGTCTTGCTCTGTCACCCAGGCTGGAGTGCAGTAGCACCATTATAGCTCACTGCAGCCTCGAACTCCTGGGCTTAGGCTATCCTCCTGCCTCAGCCTCCCCAGTAGCTGGGACCACAGGAATGCACCACAGTGCTCACCTTCTGCCATCTCTTTAAATAGCACCGGCCGATATCTACTTGCTCTAGCCAAAAGCCTCAGGGGCATCACTGACTCCTCTTTCACCTTCACTCACCTGCATATACAACTCCCTCATCAAGCCCTGTCAGTCTTACCTTCTACATGTCTCATGAATCTGTCCACTTATCTTCATCTCCATCCACCACCCTGGCCAAACCAACATCCTCTCTTACCTGAGTGCCTGAACTTGTCTCCTAACTGATCTTCTTGCCTCCAGTCTTCCTCCCCTATAGCCCACTCTCCCCTTAGCAATCAGAGCCATGGTCTTTTCTTTTTCTATCTTTCTCTCTCTCTCTCTCTGTGTGTGTGTGTGTGATGGAGTCTCGCTCTCTCACCCAGGCTGGAGTGCAGTGGCACAATCTCGGCTCACTGCAACCTCTGCCTCCCAGGTTCAAGTGATTCTCCTGCCTCAGTCTCCCGATTACCCGGGACTACAGGCACGTGCCACCATGCCTGGCTAATTTTTGTATTTTATTTTTAGTAGAGACAGGGTTTCGCCATTTTGGCCAGGCTGGTCTCGAACTCCTGACCTCAGGTGATCCACCTGCCTTCGCCTCCCAAAGTGCTGGGATTACTGGCGTGAGCCACCGCGCCCGGTCGAGCCATGGTCTTTTCAAAACATAATTTGGATCATGCCTCTCTCCAACTTAACACTGTTTAATGGTTTCTCCATTATTGTCAGAACCAGAATCCCAAACCCATAACATGCCAGTGTCTGCTCTCCAGTCTCATCTCCCATAACCCCTCCCCTTTCCTGAGCTTCTGTGAGCATTTCTTGGTTCTTCAGATATGTGCTGCACTGTGAGTCGTGGCCCTTCACACTTGTGGTCCCTTCTGCTTAGACAGGGGAGCACTTTTCCCTCCACACATCCTCTCCCAGTTGACCTGGCTAACTTCTACTCAGCTTAAATGCCTCTTCCTCCAGGAAGCCTTCTCTGATCCTTACACTCAGCCTTCAGAACCTTTACTCTAAGTTTCCAGAGCTTTCTGTCTGTTTTTCCTGTCACAGCATTGATCTAACTGCATTGTAACTGCCTATCTGTCTGTCTTCCCAACTAAATTATTAGCTCTGGGGGGAAGGGACATTTTCTCTCTTTTTGTAAAAATTTAATTTTATTATTATTAGTTTTAGAAAGGTGGTCTCACTCCATTGCCCAGGCTGGAGTGCAGTAGGGTGATTATAGCTCACTGCAGCCTCCAATTACTGGGCTCAAGTGATCCTCCCACCTCAGCCTCCTTAGTAGCTGGGGCTACAGCCGTGAGCCATCATATCCAGCTAATTTTTAAATATTTTTTTGGAGATTGGGTCTCTCTATGTTGCCCAGGCTGGTCTCAAACTCCTGGCCTCATGCGATCCTCCCACCTTACTCTCCCCCGTAGCTGGAATTACCTCTTTTCTTTCGTTCCCCTCTACATGTCAGATCTAGCTCATAGCAGGCTCTTTCCATCAGCTCATCCTTATAACTGGAATAGTCCTCACCCTCACCTTTGAAAGTCTGGCTACTTATCCTTCAGATTGCTCTTTGAGGTCCTCTGCTCATGGATGTTGTCCTGACCATGCTATCTGAGCTAACCACCCAATCACTCTATCACATCACCCTACTTTCATTCTCTGTGTTGCATTTGCCACTCTTGGATCTTTTCCATGTTTGTGTGTTTCCTTTTTGTTTGTTTATTGGTTGTTTTCCCCAATAGGAATATACACACCATAGGAACAGGGCCTTTGTCTGATTTTGCCCCACATTGTAACACAGCATCTAGGCAAATGCTTGCAATGTGGTAGGATGAGTGTTGGATGAATACATGTTGGATAAGTTGAATGAATGAACTAATAGTGAATGATCAGTCAATCAAACAACCAAAGGTAACCCTCAGAGGAGAGCAGCAATCCTCAAGTGGAAATGGTAAACCAAGTGAGGAGCCTGTACTGCCCCAGCTGGGATCTAAAATAAGTCATCAGATGTTCCCTAGGGGTGGTCTACGCTCTCCTAGCATGCATCGCCTCTGGCACTCATTAAAGGAGGACACTAGGGAAGGTTCTTTTTCTACGTTTCCAAATGGGGCAGACTCTTGATATAGGAAGAAAGAATAAATTACCCCCATGGCAGGCTGAAGGGAGAGGCTGGCAGACGGCAGCTTTTTAGAACTTTGGGTGGGTACTGGAGACTGCTTAATCGGTGACAGGTAAGACCTGGGACACAGATATCACATGGACACATGGACACTCATGAAGAACAGTAGACCATTGGCTAATAATAGAACCCAGGGCAAGGCTGAGCTATCTGGAGGTCTAATGGTCCTTTTGAATAATCTCGGCTTTTCTGGAAGGCAGTGAGGAGGAATGTGGGCTAAGAGTCCCTGCATTCCATCTCTGCCCCGCCTTGAGCTGTCTTCAAACAACTCCCCAACCTCCCCAAGAGAGAACAAAGAGCCATCATTCCACCTCCAGAAGCTTTGCCCACCGGAACGTGTCCAACCTACTAAACAGGGCTCCTTACCCCTGTGAATACTAAGAAGTAAACCGAAACAGAGCCCTTGCCAAGATAACTTCTCCCTCTCTCAGCATCAAAACTGAGGTCCTGTGCTTTCCAGTAAACAGTTCTGAAGTTACCTGCTTTCCTTTTTTAAAATTGTAAGCCAAAAAGCTCTCTAGCAAAGAGTCCCTCCCCCACCCCTCTCTTTGGTGGTGAGCCATGCCAGTTTGGCCATCTCCCAAGGACCAGTGATGCCAGGCATTTTATGAACAAAGCACAAGTTCCTTCAGATGCTGGCTGATTGATGGAAGTCCTGTGGGGTTCGACCCTTGGAGGATTCACAGACAAATTACTTGATTATTAAGTACTACCAGAATAGATATTAAGCTCAAAATAAAAAAAAATTAAAAAAAAAAACACTTCAAAGTCCCACTTGCTTGTTATTTACATCTCAGCAAGTCCACCCAGAGTCCTGCATCTCAGACTCTGGCAGCACAGAAATCAGTGAAGCAACTGTGAGCTCATAAAACTTAAGACGTTTCGTGTGGGAGACAGTGGCTCTGGATGCAAAGGAGGGGAGGAAAAGAAGCAATAAATGACCAAAAAAAAACCTAAAAGCAACTTGTTATCTTTTACTTCAGGAGTGACCACACCAATACCCCCACTGCAGAATGGGCTTAAGGAAAATGAGAAAGCAAAAATGTGGAGCAATAAGTAGACATTTCATGGTTTTCTAAACCCACCAAACTCCACCCTGCCTCCACCCCAGCAGTCCAGAGCACACTGTGGTCCGTGATATGAGCAGAACCAGTGAATGCTGACATGCCCATCCACAGCATACCACATTCCAGCTCCCAGGGGACTCTTTCCCATCCAAACTTGACTATGATAAATGGAACTGAGCAGAGGGCTTCCTCAACCCTCAGCTCATGCCATTATTAGCCAAATGGGTACAATGCACCATGCCACAGCAAAATCCACTGACAGCAGCTGGGAAGAGATGGGGAAATACAAGACAGATGGTAAAGTCGTTTGAAGTATGGATATAGTCCCGAAATAGAGAGCAGAGCCACACGCTGAGCATTTCATTCTGTAAGACATAAAATGGCCCAAAGGCTGAAAACATGCACTACAATTCCAAAAGGTGTTTCCAAAGTCTAACTTTGACTCTGAAGTCCTTGGGTGAGGCTACCTTGCCTCTGAAGATGTCGTATGTTGAGTGCTTTTAAAGGAACTAACCTCAGAACATGCAACCAATTCCTTGGAATGTCCTTAGTGCTGAAATTGTTGTTGTTTGAAAAACTAAGCCAACATTGATCCATGGCAACTAGGCAGATGTTCCAATAAGGCTGCACTACTTTGGGTCCAAAAAGAAGGTGAAGTGGATTTTCTCAGGTGTCATATCACTTGGCTCTGAAGAGTACCCCCTGCAATGTCTAGCACACTGGCAGCCACATTGGAATAAGTGTGCAATTTCGTTTTTCTTATTTTTTTTCTTTTTCTTTTTTTTTAGACAGGAGTCTTGCTCTATCACCCAGGCTGGAGTGCAGTGGCGTGATCTCAGCTCACTGCAACCTCCGCCTCCCGGATTCAAGTGATTCTCCTGCCTCAGCCTCCCAAGAAGCTGGGATTACAGGGGCCTGCCACTACGACCAGCTAATTTTTGTATTTTTAGTAGAGATGGGGTTTCACCATGTTGGCCAGGATGGTCTCGAACTCCTGATCTCAGGTGATCCACCTGCCTCAGACTCCAAAAGTGCTGAGATTATAGGCATGAGCCACCATGCCCAGCCTAAGTGTGCAATTTCTTTAGGGAACTTCTTGGAAAGGCAACACATTTAATAAATGTGCAAGTTCTGATGACATTTAATAAACACAAAAGCCCCAATATGCTTGTTAAAAATCAACCTTTACCTTTTTTGTTGTATCAGGTGTTTGGGGAGGCGGGGAAAGGAACAGGCAGTGGTACTCAAGTCGTGGAATGAGAGCACGCTAAATCCACATGCCCTCTTCCTAGGATGTAGGAGGAGAGAACTTCAGCACAGGATTCAGCAAACTTTTTCTGTAAGGGCCTGATAGTAAAAATTTTCAGCTTTGCCGCCATATGGGGTCTGTTACATAACTTGACTCTGGTATTGTGGTGCAAAAGCAGTCTTAGACAATACTCAAACAAATGAGCATGGCTGAATGCCAATAAAACTTTATTTGCAAAATCAGTCGGGAATGGATTTGCTCTGTGGGCCAGATTTGGTCTGCAGTTCCTCGTCTGCCAACCCCTGCTTTTGTGCAAAGCAAACACTCATTTGCAGACTTCTTGTTTGACATCTCCAAACAACTTGCTGAAAGGTAAAGGGGCAAGCAGAGGTCCCTGGGCTCCCATAATCACTTCTCTTCAACCATTCTCAGTTGAATCCCATGATGTCATTCTGAAATGCAGTGGGTCATTGACAGGGTCACATTACTCAGAGAAAAACAGGATGTTTGACACCTAAAATATTCAGAACAAGCCCAGAGTTCATCTCTGCAAAAATGCTCTTATATAACGGGAAACAAGAAGAAAGGGAAAGCGGCAACAGGAGGCTGGGAGGGGAAACGGCTCATGGAGAAGACGCACTGGGCTGGGCTCTGACGGCAGGCCTGCTGCCTGGAGAGTACATCTCTGCTTGCAGCTGTCACTTCAGTGGACAGATGACTTCATTTCAGCTCCCCCTCAATAAAGGGGCAATAATCTCTCACTTGGGAGAAATACCATATGGCAGATGCTTTGGAAAGTTGTAAGAAAACAGTATAAAGTACTTAAGGGGGAAAAGCCACTTCCAAAAGCATAAAATTTGTCTAGAAAGGGATCAGGCAGTGTCTTTGAAATACCATAGCTTCCTAGAAGATGAAGTCGAAACCTATGGGATTAGGTAACAAGAGGGGCATTATCCAGGCAAGTTAACAGAGAGATCTCCTTTCTTGTATTTACATACCTTTAGTGTGGCTCAAATCCTAAACACTTATTCCCAAAGCTTGCCCCGAACTGCCTTTGCTGAAATCTCAATGTCCACCACTCTCTACCTTGTACTTCAGGCTCAAAAATAACAGAAGTTCTCTCATTCCCCAAAGGCCCAGTGGCATGTGGCTTTGTGTCTCTGGGCCTTTAGTCATGCAGGCTTCTTGTTCTGGAAGGGCCCTTCTGGTTCTTCAAAATTCAGCCTCCCTTGGCTGTTTCCTGGACCTCCCAAGTGTGTTCAGCACCCCCTCTTCTGTGCTACCTTGCGATCTTATACATATTTATTTCATTGTACTTAGTACATCGTCGAGTCATTTATTTGATTATATGACTTATTTCCTCCACTAGACCCTGAGCTCCTTGCTATCTGATTTGTCTCTGGATTCCCAAAACCTAGGTAGTGCTGGGCTTATGAGAAGAGCTCCATAAACATTTGCAGAATTTGGTGTCCAATGGTGGGGGGAGCCTCACTTGCTCATCTGATCTCCTTTGAACCAGTGCTATATTTTCCAGGGCAAGCCTAGGTTAGGGTTCCATTTTGAGGTCTCTAGAACAAAATCCCCAATAACCTTGGGTTCCTCAGTGTGGGGCTCTGGTCAACTGAGTTGCTGGCGCAGTTCTTTCATTAACTCTCTTAACTCAAATGTCTGCACCAAGATTTCCAATCCAATTACCAAGAGTCTCCCAGCCAGCACCTTCTTATCCTTCAGGCCTCATCTTAAATGTCTTCTGAGAGACTGTTCCTGATTTCCCAGTCTCGAGTAGCTCTCCCCATTACTGTCTTGGCTTACCACACGACTTGGCATTTAGTAAGCATCAATAAATACCTGTTGAAAGAGTGAGTGAAGGCATTTTGCGAGGTTTGAGTAAGCTAACGCTCATGGAATGCCTCAGACACATTCGTTGCCTATAGACACACAGTAAATGTTTCCTTTATCAACATCTCTTCAGACACACTAATCCACTAATCCCAGGAAGCAACTAGGATAATGAAGCGACATCTCCCCACTACAGCGCTTACAAAATGCTTCCTTCCACCTACAGACAAATGTAAAGGGAGAAGAATTCCAAAAGGAAGGCAGTTGTCATCTTTGACATACAAATAAAACGTGTTCAGAGTGGACAGCATTTATGTTCCCTTAAAGTGTGGCAAAAGCCAAGTTCCCCACAGCTTGAGCAAACAGGAAGACAAGAAATGTTCACACATAACCTTAAAAGTGGATCCAACCATGCTGCAGAGGGAGGCAAGCCTGGCTTAGGAGATTATGCCCATATAAGGCCCCACAAGCAGCTCCCAGTGGAGCCTGAGATAATTTGGCACCTCTCAGCAAAGACCAACAAGATTTGCCTTCAGGGCTTTGTTCACAAATAACCCCAAGTCTGCTGTCTACATTTTCATCTAAACATTTGATGAAAAACCTAACACCACCCTAAACATTTCAGCCTCAAAGACTCTGAAGGAAGTGCTGGAAATAACTCAAAGGCAGCCATCATCTGAAATGCTCACTCAAGGCTCCCCGGTGGTCTTTCTGAGTTGCTGAGGAAGAGCTGGGATAGGGAGGCAGGGCTCTGGGGACCACCTAAGCTCAGAGATGGGCTGAGATGTGTTTCCTTTTCTGTCAGTGACCTACTAAGCCAGGGATTGGCAAGCTCCCCCTGTAAAGGGCTAGATAGTAAGCATTTTTCACTTTGCGGGCCATAGGTCCATCACCGCTGCCCTACTCTACCACTGTAGTGAAAAAGCCTTAGGCAAGACATGAATGAATGCGCATGGCTGTGTTCCAATAAAATTTTATTGATGGTCACTGAAATGTGAATTTCATATAATTTTCATGTGTCACAAAATACACTCTTGATTTGTTACAACCACTTAAAAATACAAAAACCAGTCTTAGCTCTCAGGCAGTACAAAAATGGCCAATGGGCTTGACTTGACCTGTGGGCTGCAGCTAGCTAATCCCTGCAGCGGGCAGTAATGTACAGTAATGTGTAGTAACCAGCAGAGAACACAGCCTCAGGCCCTTGGGCTCACTTGGATTTTGCAAGTTTACTTCTGCTACTTTCTGGCTATGTGACTTTCAGCAAGTCAGTAAAATCTCTGAGCCTCAGCTTCCCCATCTGTCTGGACCTCCCTGACACTGCTGGAATGAGCATTCAAAGAGAGAAGCTATCAAAAGCACTCATGGTGGTGCTTGGCACACATAAACACTCTGTAGATGTTAGCTACTGTTATCTGAAGTTCCCTTTGATTAGAGCTGGCATTCTCCCTTCTGATATCCCTAGTGCCTAGCACACTATGTGGCACACAGTAGACACTCATGAATCTTGGCTGAATAAATGAATGAATGAATAGATGTGTGAATAAAATCCCATTGAAATGCAGCAACTGACACTTTCACTCTCTAGCTGCCCAGGTTGTCGACTTGCAGCCTCCATCACTTCCAAAGTTTTGGTTTTGGCCCAGTGTTGTTGGGTCAGCACCGGGGACAAGTGGTTGGGGTTGCACTTGGTACAATTTCAGATGTGCACATACTAGGTGCTCAATAATTGCTTCATGAATGAATTAATGGATATCTATTGCCCAAGTGAAGCAATAACTTCAAGTATTTTAAGTTCAAAAGAGAGATCCCCTCCTTTGCACCCAGTCCTAGGGCTCACGATGTTGGGTAAGTGGTGATTAGGATGAGGGGACCTCCCTGAAACTCTGCCCCAGGGAGGCAGAAGGTAATTGTCCAGCACTGCATGTTGGTCTTCTCTTGCTTTCTTCAGCTAGTCCCACAGAGGGACACTGGCCTGCCCACCACCTGCCTCTCTAGGAGACCAAACTCTTGTACAAACAAACTGTTCAGGGCTTTTTAGAGCCAAATTTCTATCTGCGTATGCATTCTTATCCAGAGGGCCATTGCTCCAGCTGCTAAGGTAAAAGGGGGGTTAGCCAGTGATTTGGGCCCATGTGCTTCACGGGGGGAAGCCATTTATTTTTGTGTAAACAGCATATGGTGCTCATCTACCCCTCACAAGGAGGCTGTGGGAATTCCTGGCACACGAATAATTTTAAGTTTCAAAGTTTTTCTAGGGTCCCGAAAAAAAAAAAAAAAAAAGCTGCAGAAAACATGGAAAGGGAAATCATCTTGAGTTGGACACAGCAGCCCCTGAACCATGAAGAGCATCACGTGCAGATCAGAGGCTCCAACGAAGCTCTCCCTGGAGAAAAGGCCCTGCAAGCCCAAGCCAGGCCAATGGGGGTTGATTTCCCACTCCCAGAAACAGCGCAGGAATCAATGAGTGTGCTGTGATCCGGAGCTGACTGCCGGGAAGCCTTGGCCTTTGGCGATGCTAGGCAGGAGGCCGTGGGCTACGTGAGCACTGACAAGACCCTTAAAGGCTTCCAACTTTCCTCTGGAGGAAGGCTTGACTTGGCTCCCACTATAAGTTCTGTCAACCACATCAGAGCCGTTTCACAAAAGCCACTCAGAAAATGGAAAATGTTAAGGACATTTGTGGGAACCAAGAAGGAGCCAGACACAAGTATGGCATCATTTTCCCCACCACCCAAGGAGCCACCATCGCAAGTCTTGAAGAAGCACAAAGGGAAGTCAAGGTCCTCATGCCTGCTGAGCAGGCCCCCGGGAGTCTACACCTCAGAGCCTGCTTTGGGCCTTGAGACTTCAGTCTGCTTTGAGCCAACTGTGGCACCAGCCATTTCTTATGATTAATCATAGTAATAATCGCCATGGCAGCTACCATTGACAGGGTTTTCACTGTAGGCCAGGCACTGTGCTAAGTAGCTGTGTGATCTCGGGCCTTCGCTGAACCTCTCTGAGCCCCAGTTCCTTCCTTATCGGTAAGAAAGGGGATAGCAATGGCACTTAGCTCAGAGAGTTGTTTTGTGGATTCGACGAGGCAATGCTTATAAAGGGCTTAACCCTGTGCCTGGTCCAGATTAGGTGCTTCAACAAGAGACAACTGCTATTATTATTACATGCGGGAAATAGCCAATGATTCAGATCAAAGGGGAAAATGACAATGGCCTTAATTCTCTTGTTGTACTTCTCCCTCTCCTCACCTTCTTCTTTCTCAACTTACCCTGTTTTTTTGTTTGTTTGTTTGGTCTTTTTTTTTTTTTTTTTTTTTGGAGACTGAGTTTCACTCTTGTTGTCCAGGCTGGAGTGCAATGGCAGGATCTCAGCTCACTGCAACCTCCTCCTCCTCCCAGGTTCAAGCCATTCTCCTGCCTCAGCCTCCTGAGTAGCTAGGATTACAAGCGCCTGTCACCATACCTGGCTAATTATTTTTTGTATTTTTAGTAGAGAGGAGGTTTCACCTTGTTGGCCAGGCTGGTCTCGAACTCTGGACCTCAGGTGGGACACCCGC
This sequence comes from Rhinopithecus bieti, assembly GCF_001698545.2. NCBI lineage: Eukaryota > Metazoa > Chordata > Mammalia > Primates > Cercopithecidae > Rhinopithecus > Rhinopithecus bieti. The sequence continues at coordinate 77,585 of NW_016824066.1, read as the reverse complement.
CTCGGCCTTCCAAAGTGCTAGGATTACAGGTGTGAGCTTACCCTGGTCTTAAACACAGACTTTCTATTCTCTCCCAGCCCTGTGAAGTGCAGGGAGGGCAAGAGCTTGCATGGCCATGGAGAAGCACACATGAGCCATTCACAGGTTTGTGTGCCTACCAAAGGCAACTCCAAGCAGATCGCCTCTTCTTTCTCCTTGCCAGGTCCGTTTTTGGCACTTTACATCTCCCAGCCAATACAGGTTTGGTCGGCTCCACAGAGCAGCACATGAGGCATGCCACAGCAACATGAGAAGTAGCTAGTTGGCTATTTTACCAGGTTGTGTAGCTGTGAGTCAAAAAAATGCCAAAACATTTGAAAGCAGAATTCACCCCTTCTGTGACAGCCACCAGAGTAATGCTCAAAAAGGTATTTTTTCCTCTTCTGTGGGTAAAGCAGAAGAGAAAAAAATGAGTGGCATTCACCAGTCCAGTAAAGGTAATGTTTGATCTTGGTTTGTTCATTCATTCGCTCCTTTGTTCATCCCTCACATTCTCGGTAGGTTCCTGTATCTACTCTTTGCTCAGTAGTATGCCTAACACTGGGGGAAATCAGACGATTGAGACAAGGGTGCCTGAGCCTACGGCTTACTGTCTAGTGGGGGAGATGGATAAAATAAATGAACAATTCTAATGTAGTAAGAGGATTTCTCTGCAGCTGAGGAGCACAGGGCACTGTCAGTCCCCAGAGGAACCAGCATCGAACTCAACCTGCGAATGTGTTCGTTTCAGTTCACGAAAAAGCCAGCATCCAAATCGAAAAGATGGCCAGGAGTGGTGGCTCACGCCTGTAATCCCTGCAGTTTGGGAGACTGAGGCAGGAGGATTACTTGAGTCCAAAAGTTTGAAACCAGCCTGAGCAATATAGCAAGACCCCTTGCCTACAAAACAATTTTAAAAAATAAAAGATGGTCTTTGCTTAAAACAAGTGAATGCAAGCAGCCCTGGGAAACCAAATGCAGAGGCCAGTGAGCCTCCAAAGGCAGCCTGGAAAGTTACTCCTTTGCATCTTGTTCTGTGCCTGTTTCTTTTCTATCCCTCAACCCATTGATTAGGCTCTTGCCTTTCACCCTCAAGAAAGAGTTAATCCTATATACAGTAGGATTTCAATTTTCCAAAGTTTCTGAATGTGTGAGTGCATATGCATATAGATTAAAAAGACTAGAAGAAACCTCACGAAAATGTTAACAATGGTTATCTTTGGGCAGCATTTTCGTGTCTCATTTCCTAAATATTTTAATTTTTTCCACAATGAACATGTATTATTTTATAATCTGAAAACAATGTTATTAATTTCAAAAGTGAGGGTCTGCAAAAGCTATGTGCTGTATGCTTCTGTTTATATGACATTCTGGAAAAGCAAAACTACGAGGACAGGAAATATGTCAGTGGTTGTCAGAAGCCCAGGGTGGGGAAGGGGTTAACTACAAATGGGCACAGGGGAAGTTTTGAAGAGATGAACCCGATCCGACTCGATTGTGGTGACAGTTACATGTCTGTGTTTTCTTTATTTTTATTTTTTATTTATTTATTTTTTTGAGATGGAGTTTCACTCTTGTTGCCCAGGCTGGAGTGCAATGTTGTGATCTCAGTTCACTTCAGCTCACTCCAGCCTCCGCCTCCTGGGTTCAAGCCATTCTCCTGCCTCAGCCTCCTGAATTGCTGGGATTACAGGCTCTTACCACCACGCCTGGCTAATTTTTTGTATTTTCAGTAAAGACGGGATTTCACCATTTTGGCCAGGCTGGTCTCGAACTCCTGGCCTCAGGGGATCCACCCGCCTCGGCCTTCCAAAGTGCTGGGACTACAGGCGTGAGCCACCACACTGGGCCGTCTGTGTTTTTCAAAGCTCGCAGAGCTATATGCTAAAGGATAAATTTTATGGCATATAAATCATACTTCAATAAGCCAGAGGTTTTGCTTGTTTGTTTGTTTGTCTGTCTGTTTGTTTTGAGACAGAATCTCACTCTGTCACCCAGGCTGGAGTGCGCTGGTGTGATGTCAGCTCACTGCAACCTCCACCTGCCGGATTCAAGCGATTCTCCTACCTCAGTCTCCTGAGTAGCTGGGATTACAGGCATGTGCCACCAGGCCTGACTAACTTTTATATTTTTAGTAGAGACGGGGTTTCTTCATGTTGGCCAGGCTGGTCTCAAACTCCTGACCTCAGGTGACCTGCCCGCCTTTATCTCCCAAAGTGCTGGGATTACAGGTGTGAGCCACCGTGCTTTGCCAATGAGCCAGAGTTTTACGAAAAAGTGAGTTTAGATAAGTTTTCCACTTCTGTCATTTCTGGAGAATCTGATGGACCCAGGAAGATAATGAAATGTTTGAAGTGTATAATCTTAGAAAGATTACAGAAACAGACAAGGGAAATTTTCTTATTCCTGTCAGTTCTCTTAAAGTTCAGCCTTCAATGGCTGGGACCTGAGTTTTGTTTTTCTGTTCTTTGCTCCTTTTTTTAAAGTCACTCAAGACCAGAATTTATGTGAAAAACATAGTTTTTTTTGGTATCTAATGAGGTGACTTTAGAATGATTTCAAGTATATGATTTACAACTGGAGTGCTATCTTTATGAAACATTTATATCTGTGACAACACCTAATAAAACTTTTTATTGGAAACATTGTTTGTATGGTTAGAACAGACTGTCAAAATAATCCCCCTTGGACCAGATACATCACAAACTGATCATTTACCGTTATTCTTGCCGGTATCATATTTAAATTCAATCTGATGGGGACTAGAGAAAAGGGCAAGCTGATGACATCATTTTCTTTATAAAGATTGGGGTTTTCATTTACTACAAGGGGCACGATATAAAGACTATCTTAGAGTAAGAAACTACATTGGCCACAAGCTGGAAATTTCTGTCCTGAACTACCCAGCTAGACACTGTTATTTGAATTCAGTCATGTCGTTAAAATATCTAAGACCTGGTTTGTGTTTTATTTGATATAGAATTGGATCATTGCCTATAAGTACAGATGCTGAATGCTGTATAATTGGAGTGGTATCTGAAGCTACCTTTTTTTTTTTTTTTTTTTTTTTTTTTTTTTTTTTTTTTTTTT
>NW_016824066.1:71255-74440 GCF_001698545.2 Rhinopithecus bieti | reverse complement strand
ACAGTTTCGCTCTTGTTGCCCAGACTGGAGTGCAATGGAACAATCTTGGCTCACTGCAACCAACTTCCACCTCCCAGGTTCAAGCGATTCTCCCCCCTCAGCCTCCCTAATAAGCCTGGCTAATTTTTGTATTTTTAGTAGAGATTTGGTTTTGCCATGTTGGCCAGGCTGGTCTCGAACTCCTGACCTCAGGTGATCAACCTGCCTCGGCCTCCCAAAGTGCTAGGATTATGGGCGTGAGTCACCAACCTGAAGCTACCCTTTCGCTTCTTCCTTAGCCTAACAACAAGAGAAAGTTCTATAACATACCAGTGTTATGGAAAGGAAGTGGCAACTGGCTCAGCACCGATAGAAGCAGTGTGCCAAGTACTTTTGTTTTTAATTTACCTTGTAAGTTCTTCTGTTCATCCTTAGAAGTGACTCCAAATGCGTGGTACAGAAACTACATGCACAGATGCTGCTTATTCAAATAAAATCAGAGGAGAAATCAGAGAAATACCAAAAAACATCTAATAATAAGCTATTGATCCTGCTAAAGGGCATAATGAAAAGATGGCATGAAGTTCTGTACAAAATAAAATGGCCATTTTGATCTATTACATTTACAAACTAGAAATGCTGAGCTCTAAAACCACATATCTAATAAATGCTGAACTCTAAAACCATGTATCTAATGACAAGGCTGTCTTCACCACTAGACTGTGAGCTCCTTGGGGTAGGTAGCATGCCTGATGTACATCTGACTTTCTAGATCAGACAGAAGGAATGAAGGAAGAATTAGTAGAATCAAGTCATTGGTTTCCTATGAAACAGAGTTTGGAATTGCACTACTGACATCCCCACCAATGGGTCAGAAAGAACAGAGCTCAGCATAATGAGACCAGAGCTGTGGGCTCCATCGTTACACAGAACAGCCAGCTTTGTCCTGGACCGCCTTTGTAGGTGAAGGGGAGGTTCTGCGTTTAATGTATGTTTTTTAGGTCACCATATCAGTCCTACAGTTTCTGGGTGAAGAAATAAATTCCTGCTGAGGAAGGAATGTAATTGGGGTTTAACACAAGCAATTTTAGGAAAGACCTCTAGGTATCAGGACCAACACTACATTTCTTTAAAAAAAAAAAAAATGACACCTCTTTGTCCATCATCTTTCTCTCAAGGTGGTTCTGAAGTGACTTTTCCCAGCCACTCCGAAGGCAATGAGGACTTCATTTTGGAAACATTGGCTGAGTGTACTGGTGACTCACACCTCAGATGAATTAATAAAAGTTGAGAAAACAAAAACCAGATGTTTCCTTCATCTTAACATAGGCCCCCAGGCTTTCTTTTTTCAGTTATACTGTCAGTTGCTGATTTCCTTCTAGTGAGGCAAAGCCCAATATTTTCAAAGTTTGCATCCATGCCTATTGGATGACCTCCATCCCAACAGTTGCTATTTGGTTCAAACTTCCATAAAGACAGCAGGTCAGGCACGGACTGTTTCAGCAAGCACACAGTGTTTGAGAACAGCATACCAGCGGGCTTGGACACTAGATTGGATTTGCTTGAGAACTCTTGCAACAGCTTCTGAGGAAAAGCAAAAAGCGAAGCAGTCTCTTAGCTTGCATGTAAACCCCCACAGAACCAGAAAGGGACTGGCCAACTAGCCGTGGCTTCCTTTCCACATCCAGTATTCATTCCTTGGCCCTTGACCCTTCTGGAAAATGCTAAAAACTGCGTTTTAGAGAGCCCGCAACATATATTTTCATTCTTGTGGCCAGACTGGAGGTGGATACACTGAAATCCAGAGTGATGTACGTTTAAAAGATTCCTAATAACACCACCCATCATTCCCTGAGAACTTCTGTAGCTTTCTGTTTTTCGTAAGGAGGGAAAATAATTTATTTTTTCCTCCATCCATTGTACTTTGGTTAAAGCAATTATTTTTCCCCAGACACCACTCATAGCAAAAGCTCCAGATGTTTTAGGTTATAATGAGAGAATGGATGGTAAACCCTGGTGTTTTCAAACTTGTATCCTTTCCCAGCCTTTTTGTTTGGGGCCCTTAGCCCTCCTCTTCCTCCCTCTTTTCTTAATTGGGCTCCACCTTCCCTTACCTAAGTGATCCAGAAACAAATTTAGATTTGTGCTTTGGCCACTACATCTCTCAATCTCTTGGTCCTAATAGGTATCTTCTAAAATTGTGGTTCCCACCACTCCATCCACTGATTTGCCCAATCTAGGTTGCCGGTAATCGCTGTAAACTGTCCCCCTTGCCCATTCACTATGGTTAGTCTCCAAATCGACACCAGCCAGATGTCTCTTGCATCTGTCCCCTCCTTTCGACCCCTACTGTATTTCTCTACTTAGGCCACCATTCTCTCTCACCTGACCAAGTCCTCTAACGATCATCTCTGTGTCCACTCTTACCCATCTCCAAATAATTCATCCTTCCCACCACAGCCGCAGTAAGCGATCTTTCTAAAACCCCTGTATGATCATGTCTTCCATACACTGCCACTCCCTGGTAACATATTAAGCATGGTGGCCTGGGAAAAATCCTTACACTGGCGAGTAATGTGAAAGTGCTAGTTAAAGCTAGGTTAGGCTGGGTGCAGTGGCTCACGCCTGTAATCCCAACCCTTGGGGAGGCTGAGGCAGGTGGATTGCTTGAGACCAGGAGTTTGAGACCAGACTGGACAACATAGCGAGACTCTGTCTCGATAAAAAATTTAAAAAATTAGCCAGGCATTGTGGCACATGCCTGTAATAACAGCTACTTGGGAGGCTGAGGTGGGAGGATCACTTGAGCACTGGAGGTTGAGGCTGCAGTGAGCCTTGATTGTGGCACTGCACTCCAGCCTGGGCTACAGAACAAGACCCTGTCTTATTTGTTTGTTTATTTATTTATTTATTTATTTTTGGAGACAGAGTCTCACTCTGTTGCCCAGGCTGGAGTGCAGTGGCACTATCTTAGCTCATTGCAACCTCTACTTCTCAGGTTCAAGCGATTCTCCTGCCTCAGCCTCCTGAGTAGCTGGGATTACAGGCATTTGCTACCATGCCCGGCTAATTTTTGTATTTTTGGTAGCGATGGGGTTTCACCAGGTTGGTCAGGCTGGTCTCAAACTCCTGACCTCAAGTGATCTGCCCACCTCCACCTCCCAAAGTGCTGGGATTACAGGCATGGGCCACTGCACCCAGCTGCT
>NW_016824066.1:63294-68653 GCF_001698545.2 Rhinopithecus bieti | reverse complement strand
AAAAAAAAAAAAAAAAAAAAAAAAAGAGGCTGGGTGAGGTGGCTCATGGCTGGGTAAGGTGGCTCATGTCTGTAACTCCAGCACTTTGGGAGGTCGAGGTGGGTGGATCACTTGAGGACAGGAGTTTGAGACCAGCCTGGCCAACATGGCAAAACCCCATCTCTACTAAAAATATAAAAATTAGCAAGACGCAGTGGCGCACTCCTGTAATCCCAGCTACTCCGGAGGCAGAGGCAGGAGAATCGCTTGAACTCAGGAGGCGGAGGTTGCAGTGAGTCAAGATTGTGCCACTGCACTCAAGCATGGGCGACAGAGTGAGACTCCATCTCAAAAAAAAAGAAAAAAGAAAAAAAAAAGAGCTAGGTTAATGTTAATGTCAGAGAAATGGCAGGACCTTCTCCAGCCTGGCATTTGTCACGTGGACTCTTCTCCATCTTGGCTCCTATTGCACCGCACCGAGGTTATCTGTATACCTGCTAGTCTCCCCCACCAGACTGTGAAGTCTGGGTCTTGCTCAGTTCAGTATCTGCAGCACTACACACAGTGCCTGGCACAGAGCAGAACTCAGAATAAAATAGCATCAGAGACAACAGTCTCTCCCTCAAAGACAGTGGGTTAGTTTCCTATTGCTGCCATAATAAAATACTGCAAACTTAGTGGCTTAAGACAGGGGTCCCCATCCCCTAAGCCACAGACCAGTACCATTGCTTGCATTACTGCCTGAGCTCTGCCTACTGTCAGATCAGCAGTGGCATTAGATTCTTCTAGGAGGACAAACCTTATTGTGAACTGTGCATGCAAGGGATCTAGGTTGCGTGCCCATTATGAGAATGTAAGACCTGATGATCCGTCACTGTCTCCCATCACCCCCAGATGGGACCGTCTAGTTGCAGGAAAACAAGCTCAGGGCTCTCACTGATTCTACATTACAGTGAGTTGTATAATTACTTCATTATCCATCACAGTGTAATAATAATAGAAATAAAGTGCGCAATAAATAATGCACTTGAATCATCCCATAACCATCCCCCCTTCTCCCCACCACACATCCGCGGAAAAATTGTTTTCCATGAAATCAGTCCCTGGTCCCAAAAAGGTTGGGGATCGCTGGCTTAAGACAACAATCACTTGTCCCCTGATGGTTCTATAGGTCAGAAGTCTGACGAGGATCCCACTGGACTAAAATCAAGGGGACAGTGGGGCTGTGTTTGTTCTGGAGGCTCTAGGGGAGAGTCCATTTTTTTTTTTTTTTTTTTTCCTTTTCCAGCTTCTAGAGGCCGCCTTCCTCTATCTTCAAAGCCAGCAATCTGAGCCGGGGGCAGTGGCTCACGCCTGTAATCCCAGCACTTTGGGAGGCCAAGGTGGGTGGATCACCTGAGGTCAGGAGTTCGAGTCCAGCCTGGCCAACATGATGAAACCCCGTCTCTACTAAAAATACAAAAATGAGCTGGGCATGGTGGCATGCAGCTGTAGTCCCAGCTACTAGGGAAGCTGAGGCAGGAGGATCCTTGAACCCTGGAAGTGGAGGTTGCAGTGAGCCAAGATCGTGCCACTGCACTCCAGCCTGGGAGACAGAGTGAGACCCCGTCTCAAAACAACAACAACAACAACAAAAACAAAGCCAGTAACGTAGATGCTTCTCGCTGACCCTGCTTCGGTCATCACGTCTCTTTCTCTGACCATAGCCAGGAAAGGCTCTCCCACTTTAAGGGGATTGGGCCCCCCCAGATAATCCAGGATAAACTCCCACCTCAAGGTCATCTAATTAGCAACCTTAATTCCATCAACATTCTTAATTCTCTTTGTCATGTAACTGAACATATTCACAGCTTCCAGGGATTAGGGTGTGGATATTTTGGGTGGACCATTACTCTGCCCACCATAGGCAGCAGCAGGTAAGGAACCTGAATTTCATACAGCGCCCCCCTTCTAATGCTTTTCACACAATGGCAATGCTCTTACTTAATTGGCTGCATTTGTTTTTCAATTGAAACTGTGATTTTGTCACCTCTGTGTTCCCAGTGCCTGGCCCAGGGCTCAGCCCAGGTGAGGTGCTCAGTGTCTATTGACTGGATATTAGTAAGCAAAATACTGATTGACTGTAGTGTTTAAATATCAACCTCTTCGTTCCCCTCAGCAAATGAAACTTTGATTGTTGAGTTTCAAAAAAGTGTTAAAAAAACAATTTTTGTAGCACAATCGGGGGGTCCAATTGCCATTATCTTGTTTTCTCACATGAAACCAACTCTAAGATCGAAAAAACAGGCAACTTCTATTATCTGACAGAAGTCTTCCAGATTTTTTCTGGCGAAAAAACAGCTCACATGCTTTTTGCCTAGTACACATGGGAACACAGCTGTATAAGAAATTCAAGTGAACAGAAAAAAAAATCATGCAATGATGACTCGTGACTCCCAAAGCAACCAAAATTGAATACTTCTCAAGCAATTTTGTAGGATTTGTATTTAAACACACAGTGAACCATTTCAAAATTCCAACGAATCTGGAGAAATTAAACCCTGTTTCCAAGAAGTGCTCAGAGAGCTTTCAATACATTTTTTCATCACTGAAACAGAAGTGACTGGCAAAACTAAGCTGTGTCTCTTTAGCAGGACCCAGTGCCTACCAGACAGCAGCAAGTGGAAAGTGAGCCAACCTGGTGTCCAACGGACATGGAGGACAGGAGTCCTCTCCTCAAGCTGCAACTGCAGTACAGGTTCATGGTAAAGGAAAGGGTTCTTGGCCGGGGGCGGTGGCTCATGCCTGTGATCCCAGCACTTTGGGAGGCCGAACAGGGTGGATCACCTGAGGTCAGGAGTTCGAGACCAGCCTGGCCAACATGGTGAAACTCTGTCTCTACTAAAAATACAAAAATTAGCTGGGTGTGGTGGCAGGCACCTGTAATCTCAGCTACTCAGGAGGTTGCGGCAGAATTGCTGGAACCTGGGAGGTGGAGGTTGCAGTGAGCCGAGACCATTGCACTCCAGCCCGGGCGAGACTCCATCTCAAAAAAACAAAACAAAACAAAAAAAGGAAAGGGTTCTTTCACTGGGCAGAATTGGCCAGAAATGGTCAGGTCTCATGGAGTTCAGGCTTCAGCCATGACAGCCCCAACTAAGCCAGTTCTCAGATTTCAGTCTTTACCGTGGTAACTACTTGGGGCACCTCCAAATTGCTGAACTGGAGATTCCAAAGGAAAGCAGCCCAAAGTAGCTGCATGGTCTGCAAAGACTTTTCCATATTTTATTCAAATAGCACCTCATCAGCAAAACCTTACCGAATATTCAGTCTCGGTTTCGAGAGTCTTCTTAATCCCAGTCAAAACATTTCAATGTACATCACTTCATCTGATCACCCGCAACAGGCCTGGCGGTGACTTGGGGCTGAAACCAGTATCCAGTACCTACCACAGTGCTTGGCACATGGTAATAGCTCAGTGAACTGCCATCATTTTGTAAAGGAAGAGACAGGCTCAGGCAGGTTGAAGTGGCTTCCTAAAAGTGCCTAGCGGCAGGCGGGGCTAGGACTCAGGCCTCCTGACTGTTACCCTGTTGCTTCTCTTATTCCAGCATCCTGGACTTCAAAATCCAGCTCCATAAAGGTCAGGAGAGCATTTCACTCCTTTTCAACAAACATGCACTGAGCATCTACCCTAAACCAGACCTTTTCACCACTCTTCCACTGTTCTCTGCCTGGCTGGCTCTTTCGGGTCTTGGTTTTAATGTTACCCCTTAAGCAAGACCTCCTGACTTCCCCTCCTACACCCACCCCACCTCTGCACACCCATCACCCTCTATCTCATTTCCTATTTGTCACTTATCCCAACTTGAATGATTTTGTGAGTATGTTGACTTACGGTCTGCCTTCCCCGACTGGAATGTAAGCTGTATGAGGGCAGGGCACTATTGGTCCAGACTTTCTGTGGACAGTCCACGCACTGTTAAGATGAGCACGTGAGGCGACCACTGTAACAAAGCCAGTATGCACTTAGGTGTGTTCACAAAAGAATAATGGACTTCTGGCAGACGTCCTGAAGACAGAAAGGGAATGGAGTTGTTTAGCATGGGGACAAAAAGACTCAGGGAAGACATACCAGCTCCTTTCAAATGTCTGAAGGTGGCAACACAAAAGGAGGGAGTGAACTCGCCCTAAGAGATCCAGTGGGACAGAGGCGAGGGAGAGGATGCTGCGGGGGCAGATTTTGGTCCAAGATGATCCTCGCTATGCTTATGTAATTGTTGGATACTTACTGTCTTCCCTACTAACCTGTAAGTGCCGCAAGGGTGGCCTGTGTCTATGGTATTCCTCACTGTATGTAAACAGGATAGCACAGCACGTGGTGTGTTTGTCACTCAATAACATTTTGACTGAATAAAGGTCGGGTGGAATATCAGTGTTCGCTCCGCCTGGAATGATCCTTGTCCTCACCCCGCTTCACATGGCTGACCCTTGACTTGCTCAAGATCTAAATGTCACTTTATCAGGACAGTCTTCCCCAGTCCCCTTACCACCAGATTACAGTACCCTCTCATAGTGTCCTGCATTTTTTTTTTAATTTTTTTTTTTTTGAGACAGGTTCTTGCTCTGTTGCTCAGCCTGGAATGCAGTGGTGTGATCACAGCTCACTGGGACTTTGACCTCCTGGGCTCAAGCAATCCTCCTTCCTCAACCTCCTGGGTTGAGTGTCTGGGACTGTAGGTAGGTGCACAACATCACATCCAGCTAGCACTTACATTTTTTTTGTTGTTTTTTTTTTTGACGGAGTCTTGCTCTGTCACCAGGCTGGAGTGCAGTGGTGCAATCTCAGCTCAGTGCAACCTCTGCCTCCCGAGTAGCTGGGACTACAGGCGCACACCACCATGCCCAGCTAATTTTTGTATTTTTAGTAGAGACCGGGTTTCACCATGTTGTCCAGGATGGTCTCAATCTCTTGACCTCATGATCCACCCACCTTGGCCTCCCCAAATGCTGGAATTACAGGCCTGAGCCACCGTGCCCAGCCACGATTCTTTTATTTGTTTACTTAAGAAAAATATTGGCTGGGCGTAGTGGCTCATGCCTGTAATCCCAGCCCTTTGGGAGGCTGAGGCAGGTGGATCGCCTGAGGTCAGGAGTTTGAGACCAGTCTGGCCAACGTAGTGAAACCCCGTCTCTACTAAAAATACAAAAATTAGCCCGGCATGGTGGCGGGTGCCTGTAATCCTAGCTACTCGGGAGGCTGAAGCAGGAGAATCGCTTGAACCCGAGAGGCAGAGGTTGCAGTGACCCGAGAACATATCATTGCACTCCAGCCTGGGCGACAAGAGCGAAATTAGTGAAACTCTGTCTCAAAAACAAAACAAAACAAGATAACCAACAC
>NW_016824066.1:55110-62724 GCF_001698545.2 Rhinopithecus bieti | reverse complement strand
GTCTTTCCTGCATGAATGATTCCTAAGAACTGCATGAGATTGCTACATCTCCCGTAGAATACTCTCCATGAGAGCTGGGATTGTTTAGTTATTTGCTGCTATCTCCACTGTGTGTGGTACAAAGTAAGCACTCAGATATTTCTTGAATGAATTAACTTTACAGCTGAGAAAACTAAAAGGCTCAGTGAAGTAAGTGGTCAACCTTATACAATAAGCAAGCAGCAGAGCCTGGGTTTGAATCCAGGTCTGTGTCACTCCAGAGCCTGGTCGTTTTCTATTATGCTTAACTGTGGGGATGCAAAGCCATTGTTCAAGACTGCAAACTCCGCTATAAAATCCGGGCCCCTTGGTGATAATGTTTGGAGTTAGAGCATGAAGAAATGCTGCTAGGCAGGCTGCTTGCCCATAGGCCCAACAAGACACTGGAGGGCCCTTTGCTATGAATGCGAGGACCCTCCCAACCAGGTAACACATGCCTGACAGCCAAGAGCACAGCAGCAAGTGGAGGGACAGAGCTGAGACTTCATGCTCTAGCCTGGCCTGATGACAAGCAGGTTGGGGGCAGCAGGCTAGAAAGCAATTCTGCAATTCCCTTCATCCTTCTGGTTACACTCAGGATGAATCAGCAGAGCCTGCCTTTGGGGCCAGCAGAGTAGTAAGCATCTGGGCTTTGGAGTCAGACTTGACTTGAGTCCTGGCTCTGCCACTTAACTTGCTGTGTGACTTCTCTGTACCTCAGTCTCATCTGTATACTGAGGATGATAGAATGTGCCCTCAACACATGATTAAATTAAAATATAGATTTTAAAATGCCTTGTATACACATGACCAGTACCTAAGAAGGGCTCAAAAATGAGAACTATTATCATTTCCAATTTACTTTCAAGCCTCACACTACATCATCTGTGTGGCATACGTCCTGTCGGGGACTCTCATCTCATTATACTCCTGCATTGGGTCAGGTTAACAACTGTACCTGCTCAGATCTAATGTAGGGTTTTGTGTGGTGAATTAGAAAACATGGGTTCCTTCAAGAAAAGAGCCTGTTGTGTGTGGACCATCCCCCACCAATGTCTCTCACTGGGCCATAAACAAGGAAGCTGGAGTGGATGACAACAAAACACAACAGACAGCGTGGTTGGTGCCATTGCTGGACTAGACAAACTTGCAGTCAGCACACTCTAGACTATAAAACTTCTCATGCACAGAGAGACGTGTCTTTAACTTGGAAGGAGGACTATTTGTATTTGTGTGATCATGCTTTCAGCCAAACTTGGAACTGCCTTCCTACCTAACTGGATATACTTGGAACTGCCTTCCTACCTAACTGGGTATACTTGGAACTGCCTTCCTACTTAACTGGATATAGAATTCTCTCTCCTCATACCAGCATTTTCATAACATTATCCATTACTAAGCTAACAGGCTACAAATCAATGTAACGGAATTTGACTGCTTTGAGTCACATTTCCTAAAGAGTCCAATTGTGACCATAAGCAAATAAATCCACCCTTACACGTAAGCACCAAAAATCTGCCACCCCATAAGTTAAGTTCCGTTAGGTTTCTGTTTGTTTATTTGAAAACATTAGTCTTCCCCTTTTCCAGTAGGTATATAGGTAGAAAAATAAATGAAGTCAGCACTCTTTACGTCTCACTAGAATAAACTGTGACTCAAATACTGTGAGTGGTTATTTGCAAGGCTATAACTTTTTTAATGACAGATTTTCCTAAAAGAAACCACTATAACATCTGTCCAAGTACTCCAGAGAAAACAAAACATACATAAAGATTAAAAGTCTATTACTTTAACAGCACATTGCCAAACACGGACAACTAGGATAAATGCCAAGAAATCTTAAAAAATAACTTTAAAAGATGCAACGTTCAAGTCATTCAAACGCGTAGGCTCCACAAACAACAGGAAAACAAGTCCAAGAGCAGTTCTACTTGTGCATGATGGTAACTCAGACTGGACTTCATCAAAGTTCATTCAGGTGTTTCATAGGTGTCTGAGCAGAGTTTGTTTTTTCTTCCTTTCTTGGAGATGTGTACACAGATTAGAGGAGAGGAAAATCTTCCAGATGCTGATGTTAAACACAGCAGGCTTGGTTCCCCTTGATAAAGTATGAAGGCAGATTTATTTGACTCAAGCTTTATCAGTTTCCCTAGTGAAAAGTCTTATGCATGCTGAAATAGAAGAGTTACTGAATTTGTCATGCGAAGTATTTACATAAAGTGAGGTCAGTAACCCGACAGAATAAAAAAAGGTAGTTGTTAAATTATTGTATAACCTTTTACAACTTGAATAACTTTGTGGGTAAATGACACTGACGTTCAAACCCCTCAAACATACATTAACAAGAAACTATTTACTGCGTGAAGAGGCACACATCATGTAAAACATACACTTCATGGGAGGGATTCCTGCATAGCAGGAAAGTCGCTACCACTACATAACAAATGGCTATGCCAACAGTCAAAGCTGCCACGAAAGGGTACATTAGAATTCCCTTAAAATCTCAAGGAGTGTTTGTAATAGCACAGATACCTTTTGGAGAGTAAGTACAGGTTTTGTTCGGAAGGGTATTTTTCACTGGAAAATCTGAACATCATGTAAATAAACCAATGTTCTAACTGGGTAAGATTTTAAGGCAATGCTACTCAGACCTGAGGGAAAAAAATCCAAAACAGTTTCTTTTTCTTCTGAATCATGAACAGGTCAAAATCAACATCAAAAAGTATTCTTCCAAACATTCCATGCACCTTTAGGTATTATCAGCATTACAAAATAGAATCTACTTTCATACTCCAAATATGAAATGAGAAATTGTTCTGTGCTCTTCCTTGAAAACTGTAAAAAAAATGCACGGCAGCTTAGATAATTAATATTAAAAAGTACCATGAAAATGAAGACTACTACACCTCCTGCACACAAAGCAGTCACCTTGCTGCAATCAATGCCCAGAATATTCGATTTCTCTTATGACTGACTTTGGTGTAGTGTGGAACGATCGTGGGTTCATAAATTAACTGTTGACATTAACTACAGACTAACAAATGATGATTAGACACACTAAGTTCAAAAATTTTACATTTTGCTCCTGTTTGGCTGCTAAAGAGCAGCAATTTAAATTGATATAAAAACTTCTGACGACAAAGCTTGCTATACAGATAAAGTACATAATCAAAAATTAAGCAGCAATTAAATTTCTTATTTAAACTTATCTGGTATAGAATATTTACACATTTGGGAAGAGAGATCTCTGAAACCATCATTCTCTTTACTTGCCTCTTGCTCTCTGCCCACCCCAGCCCCTCCAAATCTAAATCAAGTGCCCTGAACTATATACACCTGTACTTTGGCTAAGCTAGCTAGATGCGACTCCTTCTATGGTCTTGGTCTGGAAGAAAAGACATAAAGTCTCAGAAGTCATTTGCAGCCTTCTTTTCTGAACAACAGTGTACTCTAGTCGATGAATCTGTGCTTTCACAGCAAGCGGGGGAAAAGGGTCCCCACACTTCACTCCCCAACCTGAATGGGGCAAGATCAAATGCCATCAGCTCCTTGCACCACAACAGGCCACCAGAGAAAAGGGAAAGAAAACGGTCAGGACAAAGGCAGCAGCTATCAACAAGTTTCCCAATGAAGGAACCTCTCCTCCCTGGGTTCCCAAGGAACTAACATGCCCTCCTCACTCTCCCTCCCCTAACACACACAAAAATTAATTCACATCACGAGAACTTGGTACTCTGGTTAAGTGTCAGGTAAGTTTAAGAAAGAGAAAATCCGTCACTTTTTATACTTTAACTGAGACATAAAACTAACAGAACACATAACATCACTGTGAAAGTAACTTTCTAAAACAGATCCAGTCTACAGAGTGCAACCAGGAAAACTTAAAGGAATATAGTTTGTTCACAATCTGCCGTGTACAGGATATTTATATTCTTTCTATGCCATATAAATAGCATTTATATAGCTTACACATTCAGAGACATGCACTGGGACTTTTAGGTAGTACAAATTTCTTCACAATCACATGTGCAAATTTTACAAATCACTAAGTGAGTATTAGTAAGCTTAGGCTGGACCGTGTCTCGTATTATCTAACAAATTTAGCGGGGGTTCAGAATCATCCATTGGAAGAACCAGGCGTGTTCCTCGAATGACCAGTTCATGGTCCCCAAATGCAAGCTCCCGATCCAAGGCATCTTCAGAACTGTTTCCCATAAATCTCCTTGGAGCGCTGGATGTGGCCGATTCAGTGTTCACAGTAGAATCTCCATATGTCAAACTGATATCGCCATCATTGAGAATAAGATCAGAATCATCATCTTTCAACTGTTCCTGGTTCTAAATGCAAACAAAGTAAGATTTAAGAATTGTTGAGGAGTTCAAGAGACATTTCCAACAGGAGTATTTTAGAGGATTCCCCATTTAAAACCTTAAGTGGTAGCCCACTGCCCTCAGGATAAAGTATAAAGTCCACACCTTGGCTTAAAATACAGCGTGACTTGGCCTCGTTAGTTCCTCTCCTGCCACAATCTGCCCCTCCCACACCAACAGCCCCATTGTCTGCCAACCAGACTGAAGTGCTGACAGCTGCCCAGACTCCTCGTGGTTTCTCTTACCTCCAGGTCCTTCTACATGACCCCTCTTTCCCTTCACATGACTAACACCCTTTTATCACTTTAGCTCTGAAGTCTTCCTTGAGCTTCTAGGACTAGGTTAGGTGTCCTTCCTGTGTGCTTTCATGGCATCCTGTACTTGGCCCTCTCCCTGTAGTGGCACTTACCCTTGAGCTATAACTGTGTGTGTATCGAGCCCTCAAGAGGATTACAGTCTAGTGTGTGAGGGGAGCAGACCGATACACATGTGGTAAAGACACAGGGTAAATGCCACGTAGTCCAACCACCTAATACAGTTTGGGGCACAGAGAAATTTATCAAGCCCTCACCGCAGCTCCACAGCAGCTTGGGTTCTCATGGAAATATTACAGCCGAAATAGTATACTTAAAAATAAGGTTCTACAAAAGGGAAAAGTATCAGGAATACATAGTCCCATTTTGGCAAATAAAAAATGTAAGTAAGAGTGCATAGAAAAGTCTTTTCTTCTTTATGTTTCTGTATTATCTGAAATTTTATTATAATGAGTACATATTACTTTTAAAAAACAGAAGAAGTCATTTTTTCTAAATGACTTTAAAGAGAAAGGATCATTCTAAATATGCACATTGATCTAGCATGAAACAGTCTGTCATTAATGCTCCTTGAGGGAAGTATATTCTCCAGATTCCTAAATCCCATGTCTGTTTGAAAATTTTGAATTTGTCTAAGACCGTCAAATAGACTGAGAAGACTATTAGACAAAATCTAAAAAGGAATTTAATCTGCTGTTGCTAGAAATTTCCCTAAATACTCAAAGGCCAAAACAAGTGTGAACTGAAAAACAAATGGCTGGGTACGGGTGGCACATGCCTATTGTCCTAGCTACTGGGGAGGCTAAGGCGGGAGGACTGCTTGAGCCCAGAAGTTTGAGGCTAACCTGAGCAACACAGCCAGAACCCATCTCAAAAACAAACAAACAAACTCACAGCCACCAACCAGCCTAAATCCCTTCCTGTCTAATCTAGTTAGGACAGTAAGTCTATCTAACCAGTATCTATCACTTAATTCAGCAATACTCACTAGCTCTGTGGCTCCTTCACAGGTCCTCAGGGGCTCTTCAGCACCTTCTAATATCTTTATTAAGTTTGAGGTTTGGGGCAATATCTATCGAATTGTAAAATGCACATGCCTTTTGACCCAGTGATTTTACCTTTAAAATCTATTCTATATACTTTTACATAGTTGGGTAAGTTTATATGTAAAAGGATATTCACTATAAGTATTGTTTATAATAGCAAAAAAGGAAATGACTGGAATGTCTATCCATAAGAGACTGAATGAATATATGAATTTTGCTATAGCTATGAAATGGAAATTTGTAGCCATGAAAAGAGAAGGTAAGACATTTACTGTACTCACATGTAAAGGTATCCATGATGTATCAGTAATTGAAAAAAAAGCAAGTAATGGGACAATATGCCTATTATAATCCCATTTGTGTAAAATAATAACAAAGCCATATATACACATATTCATTTGCAAGAAAATATATCAGGAAGTATCCACAGTGAGCCTATAATAAAGACTGCCTCGAGGACTGCAGGTAGGAGGAAGGCAACTTTGATTTTTCACCTTGTACATTCCATACTCCATGGATATTTGGTCATGAGCTTGCTAGTTTTATAACTAAAAAAAGCAGTTAACAAAAATAATATAAATTACGTCTGGGCCAGGTGCAGTGGCTCATGACTGTAATCCTAGCACTTTGGGAGGTCAAGGTGAGTGGATCACTTGAGGCCAGGAGTTCAAGACCAGCCTGGCTGACATGGCGAAACCCATCTCTACTAAAAAATACAGAAAAATGAGCTGGGTGTGGTGGTGCACACCTGTAATCCCAGCTACTTGGGAGGCTAAGGCATAAGAATCACTTGAACCCAAGAGGTGGAGGTTGCAGTGAGCCAAGATCGTGCTACTGCACTCAAGCCTGGGTGACAGAGCAAGACTCTGTCTAAAAAAAAATTAAGTGTGATGGTTGTTATGGGTTAAACTGTATCCTCCCCCGCCCTCCCCACCAAAAGATGTTGAAGTCCTAACCCCCAGCACCTGTGAATATGACCTTGTTTGGAAATAGGGTCTTGTTTGGAAATAAGGTAGGCCCTGATTCAATATGACTGCTGTCCTTATGAATAGGAGAAATTTGGACACAGAGGTAGGCACGCACACAGGTAGAATCCCATGTGAAGATGAAAGTAGAGATACACAGTGATGCATCTATAAGTCAAGGAAGGTCAAAGATCGCCAGGAAGCCACCAGGAGTTGGAAGAGAGGCCTGGAGCAGATTCTACCTCACAGCCGAGAAGGAACTGACCCTGCCAACAACTTGACCTTGGATTTCAGCCTCCAGAATTAAGAGATGATAAGTTTCTACTGTTTAAGCCATTCGGTTTGTGGTACTTTGTTACAGCTGCTCTAAGGGAGCCTGTTGTGTTTTGCTACATTCCAAGGACACAGGGTTGTTGTGGACCTCTTCTGGCTTTTGGTGACGGCGAGTGGGTCTCTGGAATCCAAGAGCCAAGCTTCACTGCCTGAACCAATAGAGCTGGCTGACTTCTCTGCACAGTCATGTGGGTTAACAGGGCATAGTGGAAATGGAGACAATGTTTGAGAGGGGAGCCTGGGCAATGTGGAAGGGAGAGGAGGGGCAACATGGGGTGTGCTCCCCATCTTACGGGCACAGTCTATCAGAAACATGCATTGACTTGACATAACACAAAGCCGTAAGATGCTCCTCCCTGGCCCAGATGCCACCCCTACTCTGCCTACTCTTTCCTGTCCATTTCTTATACAGCTTCCCCTCTCAAGGTTCTGCGTGTTGCATCTGAGTAGTCAAAACTGGTGGGCTTTGTTAACAAGGGAGCCTATATGATGTCATAGATTATTTCAGAAAGGTTGGTTTAGAATGGAAGGCTTTTTCCTCTTCTTCTTCTCTTTTTTTTTTTTTTT
>NW_016824066.1:48117-54495 GCF_001698545.2 Rhinopithecus bieti | reverse complement strand
AAGGTTTTTAAAAAAGAACTTGAAAAATAAAAATGCTCACATTTAAAAACAAAGGCTGGCTAGCATTTCTGTTATTTTTTTTTTTCTTAGTAGCAATATTTATCAAATTACCAATCACATTTTGGTAGCTAAGGAAAAGAAATACGGAATCCAGATTCTATCTAGATACGTTCATGCGTCCCAACAATGTGGAACAGAGGCAGATAAGCTTTCCCAAACATACAAAGGTTGGGAGGTGTGAAATAATAGACCATCTGTTGCACTTTAGGGATGTCAAAATTGTTTTAAAATCCTCTCAATGTAACTGAGACAACCCTCATTTGTGGATGAAAGCATACACATTTAGTACTGAGCTCAGGACACATACTGCAAAGAAATGAAAGCCAGCATGGAAATAGAACTATTTACTAAAATCACCCACAGTAAGACGAGGCACGATTCTATATCTGTTTTCAAATGCTCTTTCAAAGGCTGTGAATTATATTTATAGGTTTCAGTGTATTTTCTGGTTGAGCAAAATATGCTTAAATTCCCTCATGGAATTTATACCTCAAAGGCAGAAAACCAAACCAAAATAAAATAAAACCAGTGACTCATCCACAGAGCAGATAAATTTAACTTACTGAAGAATTTAGTTTTGGATAAACCCAACTTACTTCGTAAGCCTGGGGGCTGGTGAGGCACCTGGCGATGGGTCCACAGCAGGCAGGGAGTGTTGTTGTCAGCGGAGGCCCGCTGTGAGTCAGCAGAGGCTTCAGATAGCTGCGGTGGTTAAGGAAGAGCTGTGGTCCTTTCTTTACAAATTTAAAAGAGCAACCGGTTTGATAATAATCACCATCACGGTGTAGCAACCACTTCGGAGGACAGCAAAGGGCTTTCACGTCTATGGTCTCATTTCCTCCTCACATTATGGCAGTGAAACAGCAAAGGGGTATTTTATCATCTCCACTTCACAGATATGGAAACTGAGGCTCAGAGAGGTCAATGATCTACCTAAAGCCACACAATGAGGTAAATGGGGACCAATCTGCTAGCCCAAATTGGTCTGAATTTCAAATCTCGTGCCCTTTCCACCACATCACATTGCTTTTCTGATTTTACTGAAACCAAAAGGAACATCACTGTAAATTGAGCACTAAAGGAGACAAGGGAGAAAGTAAACAACGTTAATGGCCAGAGAGGAAATTAAATATTCCAGTAGAACATAGTAACAAAATGTTTTTCATCATTTATTGTGAATTCAGCTGGCCTCTTGCATGCTGTAAGTTGAAACTTCAGTATCAGACTGACTTCCTTAGGAAGCTATAAGAGGGAAAGGCAAGTCAAATCTCAAGACATTTTAAAAAACTATGTATCATGAGGCCCTTTATCATAGGCCCTCATTTCAGTATTCATTTATTTGCCAAAAAATAAAAACAGACATGAGAAACATGACAGAAGAAAAAAGAGGGAACCACAAGAAAAAGGAGAAAATGATACAGACACATAAATTCCTCACTTTATTTATTTATTCATTTACTTATTTTTTTGAGACAGAGTGTCGCTCTGTCACCCAGGCTAGAGTGCAGTGGGTGATGATAGCAGGTACATGCCACAATGCCCAACTACTTTTTTTTTTAAATTTGATTTTTGCAAAGACAAGGCCTCACTATGTTGCTAGGGCTGGTCTTGAACTGAGCCTGCCTCAAGCAATCCTCCCACCTCAGCCTCCGAAAGTGTTGAGTTTACAGGCGTGAGCCTCCACGCCCTCCCTCCTCATTTTCTAAAATGAGAACCTAAGGTGGTTCTCAATTAAAAATGAGAAAGTCAGAGAAAATTTCATGAATCCTCATGTTAATAAATTATAAGTAAAGATTAAAGCACTCTATATAAACATGCTTTATAAAACATCTGGCCAAACACAAAGCCACTAAAAAACTGGAATGATGAATTCTACTAGTGTTTTGGGTAAAGAAATGACCAGGTCTTCATCTTCTGGTACTGAATGGGTAGTATTCAGGCTAACAGGTCTTGATGTTTGTCTCTACAAGAAAAAATTCCTTAGAAAACAAAACTCGCCAGATGTTGACCCATTTGGGTTTTTTTAAACCATTTGGTTTAAAAAAAAAAAAAAACGAATAAGAAGAAGAAAAAAGAAAACCTACATAGTCCTGTATTTATTAATGAAATTAAAAACTTTTTCCTACAAAAAGCTCCAGGCTCAAATGGCTTCACTGGTAAAACTTTCCTAACATTAAAAAACAAAAAACAAAAAACAAACAAAAAAACCCACTAATCTTAACACTCCTTCAGAGAACAGAAAATGAAGGAATACTTTCCAATTCATTTTATGAGGCCGGTTTAATCTTGTTATAGAAACCTAACAAGGACACTATAAGAAAAAATCACAAGCCATTATTGTTCATAAAAATAGACACAGAAACCAGATGCAAAATATTAGCAAATTAAATTCAGTGATATACACAAAGGATAACACATCATGACCAAGTGGAATTTGTTCCAGCAATGCAAGGCTGGTTTAACATTAAAACAACCAATCAATTAAAATAGAAATAACAGATTAAAGAAGAAAAATATAAACACATCATCATCTCGATGCAGAAAAGCATCTGATACTAAAATTTTCAGAAGACAAAACTCATGATAAAACTCTCAGCAGACTAGAAATAAAAAAGAATGCTCTTAATCTGCTAAAGGATATATCCAAAATGTATAGCTAACATCATACTTAATGGTGAAATATTGAAAATTTCCCTCTGAGGTCAGGAATAAGATAAGAACGTCCAGTATCATCACTTATATTCAGCATTGCACTGGAGAAGTCCCCTATAAAAGCCAATGTAAAAAGACACAAAAAAGAAATACAGGGATTGGAAAAGAAAAAAAAAAACATCATTACTCATAGATCATTTAATTATGAATATAGAAGACCAAAAAGAAAATATCAGAAATCATAAGTGAACTTAGCAAGATTGCTGGACCCAAGGTCCATATATAAAATCAAATTTTAGGCCGGGCGCGGTGGCTCACGCCTGTAATCCCAGCACTTTGGGAGGCCAAGGCGGGCAGATCACGAGGTCAGGAGATTGAGACCATCCTGGCTAATATGGTGAAACCCCGTCTCTATTAAAAATACAAAAAATTAGCTGGGCATGGTGGCGGGCGCCTGTAGTCCCAGCTACTTGGGAGGCTGAGGCAGGAGAATCGCTTGAACCTGGGAGGTAGAGGTTGCAGTGAGCCGAGATCACGCCACTGCACTCCAATCTGGGTGACAGAGCGAGACTCTGTCTCAAAACAAAACAAACAAACAAAATATACATATATATTTAAATCTATATGCTTACATCAAACAAGTATAAAATAGAATAAATACCATTTGCAATAGGATCAAATACTTCAAATACTTAGGGACAAATCTAATGAAAGATGCACAAAAGCTGTGCACTGAAAAGTACAAATCATTAATGAGAGAAATTTTAAAAGACCTAAATGAATGGAGCAATATGCTGTGTTTATGATATGGAGTCTGAATGTTGTTATGATATCATTTCTCTCCAAATTCATTTATGGATTCAATACAAACCCAATAAACTTGCCAGCAGTTTTGTGTGTGTGTGTGTACGTGCGTGCACGTGCGTAACTTGACAAGCTGTTTCTAAAACTTAAAGGAAAACACAAAGCACCCAAAATAGCCAAGGCAATACTGGAGAAGAAAAAAGCCAGTTTTTAATTACTCTACTGGATAGCAAGACTTATTATAAAGTACATTAATTAAAAGGATGTGGTATTGATATAAAAATAGAGAAACAGGATAAAAAAGAGAGTCCAGAAACTTATCCCCACTTACACAACACATCTTTGTTGTATTGCAATTCAGTGGGGTAAGGATGGTATTTTTCAATAAACGGTGCTGCATCAACTGGATACGCATATGGGAAAAAGTAGATCTTGACCCACTATCTCTCATCATGCACAAAAATGAATTTGTGATGGATCAAAGACTTACATGTGATAGTTAAAGCGATCATACTTCTAGAAGAAAACAGGAAAAGATCTTCATGACCTTGGGATATGGAAGATTTCTTAAGACACAGAAAACACTAACCATGAAAGGTGAATAAAATGGACTTCTAGCCTGGGCAACAAAGTGACACCCTGTCTCTATAAAAATTTTTTTAAAACTAGCTGGGTGTGGTAGCATGCACCTGTAGTCCTAGCTACCCAGGAGGCTGAGGCAGGAGGACCACCTGAGCCCAGGAGGTTGGGGCTACAGTGAACTATGATTGCACCACTCCACTCCAGCCTGGGTGAGAGTGGGAACTGATCCTAAAAATAAACAAAATATAATAGACTTCATTTCTACTCCTTAAATGCAGGATTAAGAAAATGAAAAGGCAAGCTACTGAGAGAAAATACAATAATCAACAACAACAACAAAAAACCCAATTCAGGAATATAGAGAAACTATAAATCAGTGAGAGAAAAAAACAACCCAGTTAAACAATGGACGAAAGACTTAGACTTCATGAAAGAGGATATCTAAATGGTCAAAACACAAGAAAAGGTGCTCAGCCTCACTGGTCATCAGAGAAATGCAAATTAAACCATATGAGGTATCACTACACACTCATCAAAATGGCTAAAATTTAAAAGACTGAAAAATAAAACTCCCTTACTTTGCTGATGGAAATAATCATAAATTCACCAAGTTGGTTAAAACCAATTAAACTGGTTGCGACCACTCTGGAAAACTGGTTGGCAATGTCTGTTTTAAAGCTAAACAGGCCAGGCAAGTGGTTCACTCCTATAATTTCAGCACTGTGGGAGGCCAAGGTGGGTGGATCGCTTGAGTCCCGGAGTTCAAGGCCAGCCTGGGCAACATGGTGAAATCCTGTCTCTACATAGAAAAAAAAAATAGCTGGGTGTGATGACATGCACCAGGAGTCCCAGCTACCTAGGAGGCTGAGTTTAGAGGATCACTTGAGCCTGGGAGGCAGAGGTTGCAGTGAGCCAAGATTGTGCCACTGCATTCCAGCCTGGGTGACAGAGCCAGACACTACTTCCAAAACAAAATAAATAAACAAAAAAAAACTTTAAACATACACTTGTCCTAAATTCCACTCCTTGCACTCCTTGGTATATACCCAAGAGAAATGAGTGCTTATGTCCACCAAAAGATATATATTCATGCAGGTTTTCGTAATAGCCAAAAGCTAGAAACAACTCAAATATTTATTAACAGTAGACTGGTTAAAAACAAAAATCCTGTAGTATATTCCTACTAGAGCTCTACCCTACTACAGCAATAAAAAAAGAATGAATTACTGTTACATGAAACAATATGGATAAATTACACAGATGTCGAGTGAAAGCAGCAAGACAGAAACGAATACCTAATATACGAATCCATATATATAAAGATCAAAATCAGGTAAAACTAACCCGTGTTGATGAAAGTCAGAATCATGGTCACTCCTTTGTGGAGGAGGATAGAGAATGTTCATTTATATCTTTATATGGATGAAGGCACACAGTTGTTGACACAGGTTGAAATTCATTAAGCTGTACACTTAAGATTCATGTACTTTCTTGTATTCAAGTTATATCTCAATTATAACAAATCATTTGCCTACACAAATGAACTGAAATCTAAAATAATGAATATTTAATTATATCAGGGTGCTAGGTATTAAAATGATCAGGTCTTCATTGAGTAGGATTTAATAGGGCAGTACTGAGTCAAACAAGCCTTGGTGTTTACTTCTACAAAATATACAGAAGAATAAGCTATTATTCTACTCTTTCTCAACATTAGGATCATTTAATTGTTTTATATATTATGCAGAAAATGTACAAAACATTTTATGCAGAAAACTCACTAAAAAATTATTGCTAAATTAGAGGGATGAAAAAGTCCCAAGAGATATGGGAGTGGCTTATATCCAAAACCCTGACAATGGAGCCAAAAGTAATGACATAATCTTTAAAAAATTTTAAGAGCCAGGCTCTCTTTCTCTAATGGGAGTCTTAATACCCCAGATATGCTTGCATTCTTGTTTCCATACAATAATTTAATTTTGAAGTACTTGCAAACAGTGAATGCAAAATTACCAAAAGAACATGGTAAGTAGTAGCTTCTAATCATTAAGCGTCAAGTGATTTTCTTAAACATACAAGGCTTTCATCAGAAAGTTGAAAGCAAGGACATATTTCTTACATGGTTGTCTCCAATTTGCTCCAGTAGAACATAAACCAAGTTTTGAATCGTTTACTGATAAATCAGAGCCTGAAAGAACTCCATGGCTCTTTTTGCTAGGTGAATTTTCAAATAAGAAATTAATTTTAGGCCGGGCGCGGTGGCTCAAGCCTGTAATCCCA
>NW_016824066.1:26517-47854 GCF_001698545.2 Rhinopithecus bieti | reverse complement strand
AAAAAAAAAAAAAAAAAAAAAAAAAAAAAAAGAAATTAATTTTAATAATGATAAAATGTTTAAAAAGCATGATTTAAAGCAGTGGTCCCCAATCCTTTTGGCACCAGGGACCGGTTTTGCGGAAGACAATTTTTCCACGGATGGGGCTGGGGACCAAACAATTTTGGGATAAAACTGTTCCACCTCACATCATCAGACATTAGATTCGCATAAGGAGTATGTAACCTAGATCCCTCGCATGTGCAGTTCACAATAGGGTTTGGGGTCCTGTGAGAATCTAATGCTGCCAATCTGACAGGAGGCGGAGCTCAGGTTGTAATGTTTACTGGCCCATTGCTCACCTCCTGCTGTGCGGACCAG
Source organism: Rhinopithecus bieti (assembly GCF_001698545.2). Taxonomy (NCBI): domain Eukaryota; kingdom Metazoa; phylum Chordata; class Mammalia; order Primates; family Cercopithecidae; genus Rhinopithecus; species Rhinopithecus bieti. The sequence goes on along the minus strand of NW_016824066.1, from coordinate 47,494 downwards.
TACTGCTCCGTGGCCTGGGAGTTGGGGACCCCTGATTTAAAGGTTATAGAATATCAACACTACTCAAAGTCCAGCTATGAAACAGACTTACAACAGGGCAAGAAGGAAATCTGGCAAACAAAAACATTAGCTATCTGTGGCATGCTGAATAGAGATAATCTCCTAGTCTTTGGAAAGGTCAGGGGAAAAAAAGTGTATTGCTGAACAGCGCAGTATCGAACATTATCGCATTTTGATTTCATTCTCATGCTTTTCCCTAAGCCTTTCCTCTCTTACCCTGCCAAGTATGCTGACAAGAACCAAGAAATACCTTCCGTGGGATTCACTAAATTAGCTAAAGGACAATAAATATTAAAGTTTGCTCAATAAATAAGCCTATATATCAAAGAAAGTATGTCATTTGGGCTTTGGTTCCCTTTACACAGCCAGCTTCTGAAATAACCAGTCCGTATGGTTTCATGGGTTTGCAGAGTAATCTATCTGTGTGGGTTTCCTTTTCCACAGCACTGATGGGGAAAGGAAAGATGAAAGGTAGGTTTTATATTCTGCTCCAGGAAGAGAACAGTCAAAACACTTGTTCCATTAAACTGTAATTATCTATGTCCACATTATCCTTTTTTTTTTTCTCAATTAAGGATACTTATGATCAAAGTTGTACCACATCCGGAAAAGCCAAGCACTCTCTGCTTTGGTAGTTCTCCTTTCATTTTCAGGAATACCCTGCAGATAGATAATACATAAATCAATATCTATACAAACATATGAACATTTATTTAGAGCCATTCCTTTGGAGAATCAGAAATAGAGCCTACTATGCTATAAGACACTCTGCAACAAGAGTAATATTAGAAATGTAATAGCTTGAATATTGAAGCTTTGGAATAAGAAATTGAAATGTTTTTCTGAACACCTCCATTACTCAGGCTGCTTGCTAATTTACGAATCTACTCTCACTTAAAAAAATCAATGTGGGGGCCGGGCGCAGTGGCTCATGCCTGTAATCCCAGCACTTTGGGAGGCTGAGGCGGGCAGATCATGAGATCTGGAGTTTGAGACCAGCCTGACCAACATGGTGAAACCCCATCTCTACTAAAAATACAAAAATTGGCCGGATGTGGTGGGGTGCGCCTGTAATCCCAGCACTTTGGGAGGCCGAGGCGGGCAGATCATTAAATCAGGAGTTCAAGACCAGCCTGACCAATATGGTGAAATCCCATCTCTACTAAAAATACAAAAACTAGCTGGGTGTGGTGGGGCACACCTGTAATCCCAGCTACTCAGGAGGCTGAGGCAGGAGGTTCACTTGAACCCAGGAGGTGGAGGTTGCAGTGAGCTGAGATCGTGCCACCGCACTCCAGTCTGGGTGACAGAACAAGACTCCATCTCAAAAAACAAAGAAAAAAAGAAAAAAAAATCAATGTGGAATAATTCATGTACTGAACCTGAAAGACTTAACTCTCAATGTAATAGCACCTTAGAAAACATCACATCAACATCCCTATATTTGGGAGTTGTCATGGATCTCTAAAATAACTAGCAACTTCAAAGTTGCAACTATGTTCTTGAAACATTAGCAAAATAAAAACAAGTACAGAAATTCCATGGTAAGCCTGACCAGCCAGGAGGAGAAACTAACATAGCAAGTAGGCGTCTCCTAAAAGTTTCCAAAAATATAAACTGTGTCTTTATTTGTAATATGGTGCAGTCAGCAGTTGGGCAGTTAGGCAATCTGCTTCCAGTCCCAGCTTATTGACATTAAGTAGTTTAAGCAAGTCCCTTTCTCTCTCTGGGCCCGAATTTCTTTATGTATAAAAATACGATGAGGTTTAGAGAATCCCGAAGGTCCTTTCCAGTGCTCATGTTCTATGGTTCCATAATCTTTTCTAAAAGCACATAATTTAGGCCAGACACAGTGGCTCATGCTTGTAATCCCAACACTTCGGGAAGCCGAGGCGGGTGTTATCACTTGAGGTCAGGAGTTCGAGTCCAGCCTGACCAACATGGCAAAACCCCATCTCTACGAAAAACACACGAAAAAAATGAGCCAGGCATGGTGGCAGGCACCTATAGTCTCAGCTACCTGGAAGGGTGAGGCAAGAGAATTGCCTGAATCCGGGAGGTGGAGGTTGCAGTAAGCTGAGATCGTGCCACTGCACTCCAGCATGGCCGACAGAGTGAAACTTCATCTCAGTAAGTAAATAAACAAATCAAGCAAGCAAGCAAGCAAGCAAGCAAGCAAGCAAGCAAGCGTAGAGTTTAGATTCTGGGTTTTGGTTTCTTCCTGTCCTTCCTACTGCACTCCAGCATGGCCCACAGAGTGAAACTTCATCTCAGTAAGTAAATAAACAAATAAGCAAGCAAGCAAGCAAGCAAGCAAGCAAGCAAGCAAGCATGCAAGCGTAGAGTTTAGATTCTGGGTTTTGGTTTCTTCCTGTCCTTCCTAATGCTCAAAATAAATTTCTCTCTCCCTCAATGTGCCATGTGTCATGTATCAACTTATACACAACACAAAAATGTTTGGAAACACTGTATGGGCTTACAAAAGCTGAAGAACACCTGCAATTCCTTTCACATCATTAGAAGTATCTTTGTGTGCCTCCACCTCTTGAAAAGCAACATTTCACCACCCCTCACCACATGAACATCCCACCCCCACACACTCCACACTTAGTATAATGTTCCTCTGCACTTTCTGGTGGACATTCAAAATATTAAAGAAACAATATAACCAAGACAGCCATAGGGTTTTTGTTTTCTTTTCATTTTGTTTTTGTTTTTTGAGACAGTCTCTCGCACTGTTGCCCAGGCTGGAGTACAGAGGCACGATCTCAGCTCACTGTAACCTCCACCTCCTGGGTTGAAGTGATTCTCCTGCCTCAGTTTCCTGAGTAGCGCCCACCACCACGCCCAGCTAATTTCTGTATTTTTAGCAGAAACAGGGTTTCGCCATGTTGGCCAGGCTGGTCTCGAACTCCTGACTCGCCACGTTGGCCAGGCTGGTCTCGAACCCCTGACCTCAGGTGATTCACCCACCTTGGCCTCCCAATGTACTGGGATTACAGGCATGAGCCACCATGCCAGGCCCAGCCATAGAGTTTTGAAGGTAAGGGGAAAAAAACAGTTCTTTGTTCTGTATGTCATGACTGGCACTTACCTACCTGGCTCTCTCCCTGTCACTCCTTTTCCATTTCTCCTCTGTGGTTACAGAGGAGACACAGCTGGTGGAGACTTATACAGAGAGCGATCGAGCATTTGTCTTTTGAACAGCATGATTAACTTTATTCTTGTTTTGACACAGGGAGAAGGCACTGAGGAGTTATTACTCCTTGGGCACTACCGCAGGAGCCTGGCATCATGGGAATTTATCCAGCTTGGTTTTTACAAGTATGTCAACCCATGGAATTCTACTTTAAGGCTCTGACCACAAGAGGCAAGTACTTACTATATCTCATACATACATTCACACTCATCACTCAACAGCTAACAAAATTAGCATTTAGGAAATGAATCTGAGAAATGTTTTTTTTAACCTCACCCTGAAGACAAATATACTGACTGGGGTTTGTTTCAGACAAGAAAAAAACTGTTTTGAAAGAGATGCTTTCCATGTTCAAAAATCTAATTTCTGTGATCTCATCTAACGTCTGATATGGAGGCATGTATTCAATGGTGCTCAGAAGCAACTGAAAAACAGATGGAAAATACCAGACAAGGGTGGTCAGTCTAGAGAGGGCAGCGAGTTACAATGCATTCAGTCCAACGGGCTCAAGTTCATAGCAACAACTGAGAAACTGACACAACGGAAGGAAGGAAGCAAGGAAACGTGGCCAAGGCTGAGGGGCAAGGTAAGAAAGTGCGTTCCCCTGAGCAGGCAGGGAAGACTGGTTGAAGACTCAAAAGCTTCTAGGCAGTTCTCTAGGGCAGCTGCTGGTCATCCAATTTGAAAGTTACACAGGAAGAGCAGCTGGAGTGGGGCTTACATCAGAGACAAGGCTTCATGCGCAAACAAAAGTGGAAAAAGCCTCCCCGTGCCAGAGGAGTCACTTGAAAACCCAGAAGTCCTTAAGAGACTGCTCTCCTCTGGGGCAAAAGCCCAGGCAGGATGGCCCAGAGACATGAAAGCTGTCGCCTTTGATAACCACACACTATGGCACTGTGGCAAACTTGGTTTTGTCTCTGTGGAGCAGTGAGAAAAGCCAGGAATGATGTCAGTTAAAAGCTGAGGCAAAGAGGACAGGATCTAAATAGAAGGATGAAGTTTACAGTAGGTTGTTTTCTTTCCAAATGACTGCACATTTGATAGAAATGCCAGGAACAACAAAAACGCATATTTACCAAGTGTTCTTGGTCTGAATCAACACCAACCCTAAAGGAGAAACACAAAGAGCAAATGAGATTTGGAAGCCAAAAAATGGTCTACTCACACATGTACATTGTCAGGCAACCACTTTTCTCAACACAGAAGCTATGGAATGGTTAATGTTTTCTTGCTTCTCTATGGCTGTTGATGCAGATTTTTGCCTCCTGCCACTTTCCTTAGCAACAGCTTGGATTCTAAGGCAAGAAGGGTGTACCCATGATTCTCTTCCTGCAATCTTACTTACCAGTTTCAGAAAAAAAATAGCATTTTCTTCTCTGAATATAGGTCCATTCGAAGCAGAATCAGAGAGAGCAGCACCTGCCCCAGTTGCTAAATAAGAATTACTGGGTAGCTCCAAAAACAAGGCTGGCACAGTGTAATTCACCTCGCAGCTCTCATGGCAACATTCTGTTTCGATGACTGAAGAGAGGGTCCAATTGCAGGTTTTTCATAGGCTAATGGACAGACATTAGCCTTGCTCCTTCACAATTCTTTTTTTATCTGGTTAAAATTCCTGCTTTCTGTATCCCAGGGAAAAGCTTCATTACAAAGTTCTCTGGCTTCTCTCTATTCCCTAAACACAGACACTCACCAACTCTGTTCACTCCTTCTCTAAACAGTCTCTCAAGTCTTCTCTCCTGTCCATCCCAACTGCTTAAGGGCAACCCTCATCCTGAGGCTCATGGGCTCTGTCATGGAAGCTTTTTCAGCTGCCAGGCTCTCCCTGAGAGTCAGCTGTCGCCAGCATAGAGCTCGCTGTGTTACTCCCTTGGCAAAGGACTCTGAGAATGGCTTACAACCCAGAGGGTCAAGTCTGAAGTCCTTTGTGGGGCATTCAAGACTCCCTACAAACTAGCATCCTCACCTCACTCCAATCTACTTTTCCATCCTCATTTCGCATCATTCTCTTCTACATGCCCCATTCTAGCCATACGTGCCTGCTCCTCTCCCCAAATCCGTCCTCTCCTGAGCCTCCCATGCCGTTGCTCATGCTGTTCTCTCCAGCTGCAATGTGCTTTCCCTCATTTCTAATGTGTTTTTCAAGTTCCAAAGTAACCTTTCTATGACCCCTTCAAGCAGAATCATTTTTTCCTCTGTGCATCTGCAGCACTTTCTACAGTCCTTTATTATGATACTTAGCACAGTAGAGTATAGTTATTTACCTGTCAGTCTCCCCAAAAAGACTGTGAGCTCCTTGAGGGTAAAGGCCATGTCTCAATTCATCTCTGTATGCCCAGAGTCTAGCACAGTACCTGACACACAATAGGTGCTCAAATGTTTATTGATTAAATTAACTACTACAGACAACACAGAAAAAAACAGCAGTACTAGAAGCTGTAGCAGTAGCATCCCAGAACACAAATAACACTGAAGGGAGAAAATGATGCAAGGCTGCATCTGGAAAGCAAGGGAATCATGGTCAAGGACTTGAAAACAGATTGCTATGACCAGATTCATAATTCAAAGAATGGCTCATTTTTCCTTTGTTAAAATGGCCAGGAGCTGTTTAACATCTTCTCAGTCACACTAGACTCTAAACACATTTATGCATCTCGAGTGACATCTAGTGGTCTTGAAGATAGCACACTTGCAATACTCAGAGGGTACATTATCAGAAGCTAAGTCAATGTAATAAACATTTATAGAGCACTTATTATTTGCCAGGCACTGTACTAGGCACAGGGCATAGAAATGAATTAAACATGGCCCCTGCCGTCAAGGAACTCACAGACTAGTGGGGGAAACCGACACAACTAGGGCATAATCCCTAAGGGCTTCTATCAGGGAGCTCTGGCTTCAAATCTGGACTTGGCTGCTTTCTAACTGTGTGAACTCAGTCAAGTGATACAGTCCTATAAATTATCACTTTATCACCTGGAAAATTGGGCTAATATCCACCACACAGAGTTGCTGCAAGGATTTAATGAAAAAATATATGAAAAGGTTTTAAAAGAGTATCTGAAACATTAACACTAAGTGGTAGCTCTTATAACAATATTATTACAAGACTGAATAAAATAAGTTCTACAATGGAGAGGCCCAATGTTGCACCAACAGAAGAGTGGTTCTGAGGGAAAAGAACAGGGGGAAAAGGAGGTGGCACTTAAGCTGTGTCATTTACTAACAGCGAAAGAGCATTCCAGGCAGAGGGAACAGTATGAGCAAAGGCTCAGAGACACAGAAGTGCAAAGGATGTGTAGTAAATGATAGAGAGCCAAATGTGACGTCACAAACTATGTGAAAGGACATGAGAATAGCTGGCTGTTTCAAATTTACTGAGGATCCACCGTCCACATGACAGCTAAAGTGAACCTTTTACACTGTAAATGACTTCATGTCACTCCCTTGCTTTAAAATTCTCCAGGATTTCCAATTGTATTTTAAAATTCAAATCCCTTACCATGTTCCAGAAAACTTTGTATTAGGGGTCCACAAACTACAGCCTACGGGCCACATCAGTACTTCTTCTGTTTTGTAAATAATAAAGTTTTACTGGGATACAACCATGCCAATTGATTTACGTATTGTTTAGGGCTGCTTTCACACTAGAGTTGAGTAGCTGAGACAGACTGTACGGCCTCCAAAGCCTGACATATTTACTCTCTGGCCCTTGACAGTAAAAGCTGGCAGACCTCTGCTTCCATAGGATCTTGCCAACCTCACTTCCTACCTCCCCTTCAGTCACTATACTCCAGCCATGAGAGCTTTTTTCCTGTTCATTCAACAGACCAAGTTTGCCCCTGCCTCACGACTTCTGTAACTTGCTCTTCCCTCTGCCTAGACTGCTCTTCTTCCTGATAACTGTTTAACTGGCAACATCTAGTCACGCAGGTAAGACTGAACTCAAACGTAACCTCTTAGAGAAACCATCCCTGGCCTCCCTGTATAAAATACATACCCATCCCCAGTCACTATCACAGTACGTTGCCCGATTCCCATCATAGCATTTAATATCATCTACAGTTGTCAGGTTCATTTATGTGTTACTAGTTTATTGTCTGTCTTCTCTCACTAAAGTTTAGATATTATGAGTCTAGGAACCTTTTCTATCTTATTATGATCACTGTGCTTCTCTACAGCAGGATTTCTTAACCCTAGCATTACTGATATTCTGGCCTAGATAATTCTCTGTTGGCAGGTGGTGAGGGTTGGTGAGGTGCCTGTCCTATGCATTGTAGCATGTTTAGCAGCATCCTTGGCCTCTACTCACTAGATGCCAGCAGCAGCTCCCTCTTCCAGTTGTGACAACCAAAAATGTCTCCATAAAGTGCCAAATGTCCCTTGCGGAGAGGGGGGCAAAATTATCCCCAGTTAAGAAGCACTGAGGCTGGGCGAGGTGACTCATACCTATAATCCCAACACTGAGGCAGGCAAATCACTTGAGGCCAGGAGTTTGAGACCAGCCTGGCCAACATGGTGAAATCCCATCTCTACTAAAAATACAAAAATTAACCAGGCGTGGTGGTGCATGCGTGTAGTCCCAGCTACTTAGGAGACTGAGGGAGGAGAACTGCTTGAACCTGGGAAGTGGAGGTTGCAATGAGCCAAGATTGCACCACCGCACGCTGGCCTGAACGACAGAGCAAGACTCTGTCTCCAAAAAAAAAAAAAAAAAAAAACCACTGAGTTATGACCTACAGTGCCCGGCACATGGCTGGTGTTCTGTAAATGTTTATCAAATGAATGAATAAAAGGTATATTTGAAATGCTGTGCTAAGAACTTTACAGATACTAGCTCACTGAATCCTTACAACAACCCAAGAAGGTAGGTACTATAACATACATGTTACAGATGAGGAAACTGAGGCTTTAAAAGGTTAAAGAACTTGCCTAAGATCACAGAATTCGTCAATGAAGGGGCAAGAAGTCAAAGCCAAGTCTAAGTCTGCATGAATCTTAAACTTTTAGGACTTAGCAGTGCCCTTAAAACTGTACTAGACAAATTTGGGGGGAGGAAAGAGAAGCTTAAAATACAGCCCCTGTTCACGAACAGGCCAAGAATAATACCAATAAAACAAGAAAACAATAAGAAGTAACCTAAGACTATAAGACAATATTATAATTAAGTGACAAACTGTTACAGGACAGGCACTATGTGGCCAAAGAGCTTTGACAGCTAGTGATGTAGATTAAATTTTGTGTGAGTAGGTATTTTTTTTTGTCTTTTCTTTTGGGAAGATGGTAAGCATAGATATTTTGTTTGGTTTGTTCTTACATTTAATTTTGTTATCCTTANCCAGGAGTTCAAGACCTGAATCGGCAACAAGACAAAACCCCACTTCTAAAAAAATAAAAAATAAAAAAATTAGGCAGGTGTGCTGGCACACACATGTAGTCCCAGCTACTCGGGAGGCTGAGGTAGGAGGATCGCTTGAGCCCAAGAGGTCGAGACTGCAGTGAGCCATGATTGCACCACTGCACTTCAGCCTGGGCAACAGAGGGAAACCCTGTCTCAATTAAAAATATCTATATTTTTTAAACTGAATTTGTTCTAATTTTGTCTTTTGACAATAGGGAAATGATTTCTACTGATGTGCAGGAATGGACCTCCAACCTGAGGTCTAGATCTGCTTAGTGATATGGTAAGTTGTGCAGAGAATTTACTTTTGATTAATTCAGCCATAGTAAACAGTCCGTATGTGCTGGGGGTGTTTTGTACCAATTCCTTGCATCTGGTGAGAAGGGAGACATGTAAACAGTCCCCAAAGTCAGGTGCAGGTGGGTGTAGGGTGATGAGAATTTAAATCATGGCTTCCCCACGTGAATGGCAAAGATAAGCTACTTTTCCCCGGTGGAGTCCTCAGGCTGGGCAGTGACATTATTAGCTGGTTAGCCCTTGGGGTTCTGGGAATCTGTGTAGTTTCTGCCTTATATCATCATCTCTATGCAATTTTTTACCCTTTGCCATTAAATTAAGTTTATAACCTCTTCTTACTGTGTCTATCAATCACATTGCTGTCCCTTTGTGATAACATGCCTGGAGGTTTAGACCACAGTGGGGAAAAGACTGAACTGTTTCAGGCTATTGGATCTCAGGTTAGGGATTTTTGCAGGAGAATTTTCCCTTCATCCTGGCTGTTTAGGCCACATGCTGTAGACAATTTCTGTAGGCAACCCATTTGAAAATCACAAGCACACAAGGAAGGAGCCTCTTCGCTCTCTTTTCCTTTCAGAAAGGCAGATATTTACTGGATAAGCCAGCTGGCTGCACCAACCCTCACTCTATTAACCTTGATGGCACCACAAAATGAAATTCACAGAACAAGCCAGTTCATGTGACCAGCAAGTTCAGAAGATGGCTGGACGGGTCTGACATGAAGCATAGTTACACATTCACCTTATTCCAGTGTTGCTCTCAAAAGTTCTCAGACAGAAGGCTTTCCAAGGGTTGTGAGTCCAATTTTCCACTTCGACACGTTAAAAATTATCATGAGTGACACTGAAAATTATTCCACAGATAGTTTTGGGTTGTATGCCAATGTAATTTCCTATGCATTAAACAAAATTGCTCTTAGAGCGTTGAAAGGCCTGTATTTTTCTTGTGAAAAAAAGACATAAATTATTCCTCCCAGCCCTGGCTGTATGGAACTTGTACTACTGACTGTGCGACCCCAGTTAACTCGATTCACGAAAAGAGCACCGTTTCATTTTTACCAGCATATTTCAGAAAATGGTGGTAAAAATGAAATGGTCTGTTTTCATGAAGCCTAGAGTAATTCAAAAGCTATTAGGCCCTAAACACTGAAGTTGCATCTATAAATGGAGACATTAAAAGCCTAAATAAATGGCCATCTTGGGAGGCTGTATGCCCTAATAGGTTAGGAATATGTATAAACATCCCAGATAATTCAGCCACTATTATCAGGACATAAAAAAAGAGTGGAGATAAAATAGCCAGTCTTCATAAAGGCTCACACCCTGAGAGAGGCATATGTTGTGCTTCAGCTGATCAGTGGGGGTTTGAGAAGTGGGTGGTGCTTACACGTTACTGAATTTCTAGTAGAATATTGCTGAGACCCAGCCTGAGCAACATAGCAAGACCCATCTCTACCAAAAACACAAAAAATATCTGGGCATGGCAGTGCGCACCTGTGGTCCCAGCTACTCAGAAGGATGGGGAGGCGGGAGGATCACCTGGGGTTGGGAAGTTGAGGCTGCAGTGAGCCAAGAGCATACCACCACACTCCAGCCTGGGTAACAGAGTGACACCCTGTCTCAAAACAAAAAGAATATTGCTGTGGTTTATCTCCTCCCCATCAAGCCTACTTTTAAGAGCAAATAACTTACTTTGCTAAGAATTAAGGCAAGGTGGCTGGGCACGGTGGCTCACACCTGTAATCCCAGCACTTTGGGAGGCCGAGGCAGGCAGATCACGAGGTCAAGAGATTGAGACCATCCTGGCCAACATGGTGAAACCCCATCTCTACTAAAAATACACAAATTAACTGGATGTGGTGGTGTGCACCTGTAGTCCCAGCTACTCAGGAGGCTGAGGCAGGAGAATAACTTGAACCCAGGAGGCAGAGGTTGCAGTGGGCCGCAATTGAGCCTCTACACTCCAGCCTAGCAACAGAGTGAAAATCCATCTCAAAAAAAAAAAATATATATATATATATATATATATGTATATGTATATACATATTATATTGTCCCATAAAATATATGTATATACATATATATAAAATATATACATATATATATTTTCTATTCAAGGATGCAACTTCAATGTTTAAAGGAGTATTATAGGTCAGGCGCGATGGCTCATGCCTATAATCCTAGCACTCTGAAAGGCCAAGGTGGGTGGATTACTTGAGGTCAGGAGTTCGTGACCAGCCTGGCCAACATGGTGAAACCCCATCTCTACTAAAAATACAAAAATTAGCCAGGCACATTGGTGCGCGCCTGTAATCCCAGCTACTTGGGAGGCTAAGGCACGAGAATTGCTTGAACCTGGGAGACAGAGGTTGCAGTGAGCCAAGATCGTGCCACTGCACTATAGCCTGGGTGACAGAGTGAAACAGTGTCTCTAAATAAATAAATGATATAAAAATAAAGGAGTATTATATGACCAGCATAACATCTCAGTGTTACATCAAGTTGGCATACGCATTGTGAATGGTTGCTTGAGGTGGGCAAGAGAAGAAAGTTATAACTTACCAGCAAACATCATCATATGTTGAAAATTTGATCCAATCTTACTTCTTCTACCTAAATTAAGTAAGAGGGACAAGGGGTAAATATTGGCAGCTCTTCCCAAGAAAATAGCAACCTAAAATTATTAATAGGTTAAGGATCATTTCATTTTACTATTAATATTATTTAGACTATACATTCAAGATGGTGAAAGACTATTTTAGGGAACTCAGTTTCTAACACACAGTCTTTTGGTTCCATTGTCTAACATAGCACTGTCCAACAGAACTTTCTGCAACAATGGAAATTTTCTATATCTGCACTATCCAATTTGGTGAGCACCTGAAATGTGGCTAGAGTGACCAAGGAACTGAAAATTTATTTCGTTTTAATTACTTCAAATTAAAATAATCACATTTGGCTAACTGCTATCAAATTGGACAGAACAGGTGTAACATGCAGGAAATTTACTAGATTAAGAGAAACGTGTTTAAAAGCGGAGTTTCTTTACTATACTTCTAAGATTATTAATAGAATAGGTTAATTCACTTTCACTGTTAGTTTTGGTAGGAAAAAGAGCAATGCTGAGAAAACTTCCCCTTCCTTCCTCAGAACAAAGAAAAGTGCAGCTGAATCACCACCTCATAGCACTAAAATGGCTTCCAGACCCACTGTACTCCACTGAGTTTATACTTCCAACTTGCTTCAAAGGGAAAATTTAATGTGAATTCAGATTGGTTTTAACTAGAAACCAATTTTAGTATCTTTTTCTCCAGTTTGCTGTCTATAGGACTCCTGCTTTATGATGGCAATTTTTATTTCAGGAGTCATGATACAGTCTCCACCTCATTTCCTGAGAAAAATATAAGGGAAAATTTAAGATTAAAAACAAAATAAGGCCATGTGCAGTGGCTCACACTTGTCATCCCAGCACTTTGGGAGGCCGGGGTGGAAGGACAGCTTGAGGCCAGGAGTTCAAGACCAGCCTGGCCATTGTGGCAAAACCTATCTCTATTAAAATACAAAATGAGCTGGGCATGGTGGTGTACACCTGTAATCCCAGCTATTCCAGTGGCTGAGGCACGAGAATTGCTTGAACCCAGGACACGGAGGCTGTAGTGAGCTGAGATCGGGCCATTGCACTCCAGCCTGGGTGACAGAGTGAGACCCTGTCTCAATAACAAACAAATAAAAAAACAAGGTGGGGGGAATGGTGTTGGTCTAAGTAACTTTGGAAAAGAGTAGAATCTGTAAGACTAAAGGTAGAAGAACTGCACAAAAGCATTCTATGCTCATGACAAAGCTGTTTCCCATGGGAACACTGGTTAACAATTCTGATACTATTATACATGTATACTTGAAACTGAACAATTAGGTAAACGAATGGCAAGTGGTGACAGCAAAGTTTCTTACTGTTAGAATGGGAGTTCACAGTTCAGAAAGGGGAGGAGGCCAGAATAATCCATGTGGTAATGGATTAAAGTTGGAGACATCAGTATGAACCCATATTGAGCTTAATAGAGATACACATGGTTATATGCAGAACTATGTATAGATATATATGTATATATGAGTTAGTGTATATTATATCTATGTATATGGATATATAGATATATACATATATAATTCCTTGCTCTGTCAGCTGAGAGAACCTAGAAGCAAAGACACCAAGTAACACTGAGCATACCTAGTGCTCAGATTTTTATTTCTAATACTATTCTCCAACAAAAGGAACCAGGAGTTCTTGGAGAAATGGCCAATTCTTGGGCTGAGCCACAACAGATACAAGATGAGCCTGAAGCATCCTGTAGTTCCAGGGAGTAAGGAAGTACTCAAAAAAAAAAAAAAGAAAGAAAGAAAATTAAAACAATGATGAGGATAAAATTAAAACGACGAGGATATATCCAAGGCACACAGAAGAGCCTGCCAAAAGAGCTCTCAATGGCCAAGCTGGAACAGTTTGAGCAACAAAATAAAAAAAGTTGTATTATAACTCAGAGTATAAAATAAATATCAATGAATCCATATTGATATAAATAAATGACTGGGCTGGGTGCGGTGGCTCATGTCTGTAATCCCAACACTTTGGGAGGCTGAGATGTGGGGATCACTTGAGGTCAGGAGTTTGAGACCTGCATGGCCAACATGGCGAAACTCCGCCTCTACTGAAAATATAAAAATTAGCCAGGTGTGGTGGCGCATGCCTATAATCTCAGCTCCTGCCTGTAATCTCAGCTACTCAGGAGGATGAGACAGGAGAATCACTTGAACCCGGGAGGCAGAGGTTGCAGTGAGCTGAGATCGCGCCATTGCACTCCAGCCTGGGCAACAAGAGTGAAACTGTCTCAAAAAAAAAAATAAAATAATAATAATAATAAATGACTGAATAAAACAAATGAGGAAGAATACATAAATGTCCTGTGTGAAAAATTCCAAATAATTTTGCTGATACTCTGTCCTCAAGGAGGTGGAACCTAACTCCCCATTCCTCAATCCTTGCTCATAGCAACTTCCTTCCAAGCAGTACAACATGGGGAGGGGAGGGGGGAAATGTGTAACTTTATAATGGATAAATCTGACAAATACTATCTTAACCAAGTGATTAAGACTATCATCAACATTATTAAGTATATACCCTTGATATAATGTGATGAGAATGGCATTTTACCTCTGTGGTCTTCCTCCCAAAGCACATGTAACTCCAGTCTAATCATGGGGAAAATATCAGACAAGTTCCATCTGCAGGACATTCTACAAAAGACATGGCTAGTACCCTTCAATACTGTCAAGGGTCACCAAAAACAAAGAACACATATGAGAAACTGTCACAGGCAGGCAGAGCCTAAGGGGACATGACAACTAAATGTAATGTGGTATCCTGGATGGGACCCGGGAATAGAGAAAGGATATTAGGGAAAAACTACGGGAATCAGAATAAAGTTTGAACTTTAGTTAGTAATATCAATATTAGTTCATTCATTGTGACAAATGTACCATGCTAATATGTTAATAATAGGGGAAACTGAGTGTGGGGCATATGAGAACTTCCTGTATTATCTTCACAATTTTTCTGTAAACCTAAAACTATTCTAAAATCAAAAATTTTAAAAAGTGATTCCGGCCGGGCGCGGTGGCTCACGCCTATAATCCCGGCACTTTGGGAGGCCAAGGCAGGTGGATCACGAGGTCAGAAGATCGAGACCATGGTGAAACCCCGTCTCTACTAAAAATACCAAAACAGCCAGGTGCGGTGGCGGGCACCTGTAGTCCCAGCTACTACTCGGGAGGCTGAGGCAGAAGAATGGCATGAACCCGGGAGGCGGAGCTTGCAGTGAGCAAGATCGCGCCACGGCACTCCAGCCTGGGTGACAGAGTGACACTCCATCTTACAAAAAAAAAAACAACAAACAACAACAAAAAAAAGTGATTCCCCAAAAAGAAAAGAAAACATAACCACTAAACACGTGGGCCAATGCGGCAGTGACTGCTAGTTCTCCCCAACATCTGTTCTTGCTTTCTTCCTTGGTAGTTGGCACTCCTCCCTTTCATCTTTATGCAGCCACCCAGAAAAAGTATATAACTCCTAGCCTTCCTTGTGAGTAGGTGTAATCAATGATGTTAAGTGGAAGGGACATGTGCACATTCTGGGTCAAGCCCTTCCAGGCAACCGGCAGACAGGGGTGAGCCACGTTGGATCACAAGAACAAGAGCAAGTCCCTAAGGATGTTAGCAACAACCATATGGAGCAGAACTGCCATACCAGTTCAGATTTTTAGATAAGGAAGAAATTTCTATGCTGTTTAAACTTGGATTAGTTTGAGTCTTTTCTCATGAAACCAAACCTATGTCCTAACTAATATAGCCAGAAATAGAGCAACTCTCTCCTGTTAAGAGGCCATTTTCATGGTAGGACTTTGTATTGAGGAATTTTAATTCCTAACAGACTCAGAAACCTATAGAGAATATTTAGCTTTGTTTCCAGATTAAGTATAGTGGATTGAGCCATGTGACTGTTCAAAATTTTCTCCAAGACTAGCAGGACATTAAGTTACTGATCTTGTGGTTGTCCTTCAGCTAAGATCTTCTCCTATTAACTGTACTTTATCTTTTTTGCCTAAAGTTCATTCGCAGACTAAGGCTCTGCAGAATGGTATTTCAGTAATACTTCACTTTCTAACAGAGATCCTATCTAGAGTTTTAATTAAAAAAAAAAAAAAAAAAAACCTTCTGCTAATCTCTTTGGCAGAATCTTCATTCTGAGGTGAGGTTTTAAAATATTTCTTTTAAAAATTCCTTATTCAAACATTCCCACTAACCACAATTGCTCCTTCCATATTTTGTGTTCAACTATCCCACTCTGATCATTCCTCCATAGCACTGGGACCTTCAGTCCAAAGATCCCTATATTCTTTCCTGAAACAATGTCTTCTTTCCTCACTTCCCTTCTTACCATCATGTTAATAACACCTTTTAATGTTAAACATTAAATGAAGTGTTTAGATTGCATCAGTCATGTAATAACACTATGATCTCTTGTCCTTCTGTTTTCCTTGCACCCACTTGAAAAAACTCCAAACCTGGAAGCAGCCAACTATCTCTTTACTCCATGCTTACAGTAAGTACTGTTGGACAAAGTCATTTAATGGGGAAGACTGGTTCTACTGTTAATTCCTATTCCTCAAACACAATGGATCCCTAGTAGTTTTTAGCAGTCCTGTTGAGTTTCTTTGGTTAACTTATTCTTCCACTCTCTACAACTATTTCACAAACCTCCACCTTCCTCAAAATCCCTATGATCTGTGTAAGCCATCCTCCAAGATAGTCCCTAACCATCCCTGCCTCTTAGTATTCACACCCTTGCGTAGTCCCCACCCACACTGTACCAGGTTGGTTTGTATAACCAATAGAATATTATGGAAGTGATGCTGGTATGTCTCTTCAAAGATTAGGTTACAAAAGGCATTTCAGCTTTCATTTTAGGGCTCTCTCAGCTCACTCAGTTTGGGGGAAGAAGCCATGGTGTAAGCTGCCCTATGGAGATATCCACGTGGAGAAGAATAGAAGCCTCTTGCTGTCAGTGATGTGAGTTGAGTGAGCCTACAGTGGATTCCCTGGCCCTAGTCAAGTCTTGAGAAGGTGCAGTCCCAGCCAAGAGCACAACTGCAACGTCTTAGAGATCCTGGAGCCAGAACCACTCAGGTGAGCTGCTCCAGGATTCCCGACCCTCAGAAACTGTGTGAGATAATAACTGTCTGTTGTTTTAAGCTGCTAAATTTAAGGTAATTTGTTACACAATAGACAACTCCCCATCTTACTCTCAGCAGATGATCTCACCTCCTACTTAACAGATAAACATAGAAGCCATCAGAGAGGAGCTCCATCTTACAAATATGCCTTCATTTCTACATACCCTATCCTCTCCTGTAGTCATGGTAGAGTTAGTTGTCTCTCCTCCTAGTGAAGGCAAAATTTCTCTCTACATGCTTTGGATTTCATTCCTGCCTTCTCAAGAGGCTTTTACTATTGCCTCCTCTCTTTCATATACTCAGTTTCTTCCTTCCAATTGTTGTTTGTTTTTTTGTTTTTTTTTTTGAGACAGGGTCTCCCTTTGTCACCCAGGCTGGAGTGCAGTGACCCAATCACGGCTCACTGCAGCCTCAAACTCCTGGGCTCAAGGGATCCTTCTACCTTACCCTCCCAAGTAGCTGGGACTACAGGCATGCACCACCATAACTGGCTAGTTTTTAAAATTTTGTTTGTAAAGATGGGGTCTTGCTACATTGCCCAGGCTGGTTTTTTTTTTTAAGACTCTTTGTATATATGCGATAGAAAGAGAGAGGAAGAGAAAGGGATTGGGGAAGGAGAGAAAGAGAAAGAAAGTGGCCTCATTCAACGCTTCCTTATCTTTCACCTTCTGCCCTGTGGCATAGACTGCTAACTGTTCCCCAGTATCCAACCTCTTCTTCCCTGTAGTAATAAATGGAAAACACTTATTTGGGGTTGGCAGAACAGTGGGACACTTCTCTGTCATTTTAATCTGTCAACATTATTTGTGCAATAACCACACATTGAAATAGAATATAATAAAATAAGTACACCAGAAAAAAGAACTGGAATCCTTATTTGTTTTAATCAGAGGAAAACTGTATATATTTAAATGTATTCTTATGAACCACATACTCAAAACCCACATGAAAATCTCAATTAAAAATAGTTTTCATAATAAAACACATAATAAAGGATACAAATGCTCCTACTACAAATGTTGGGTTAAAGACATGGTTCTGGAAGGTGAACAGTGTCAGTCCCATGTAGGAGAAGATGAAATTCTCTGCCAAGAAATTGAGAAGCTCAAACAACTGAAACGAAATTGTAAAAGATTAGTCCAGTAAACAAATTAAGTTACATAATTTGAAAGCATGAGTATTACTAAGATAATAAAACAGACACTCAAATAGATAAAGTTCATGCATACACACAAAATATGTGGTTCAGAAGGGAGTAAATGTGGAGATGACATTTCTAGTACTGCAGAAAAAGCCAGAAACGTTCCCCCCTCATTTCCCCTAATCAGCTTTCCTTCTTCAAAGCCCCATCTCCAATTATTCCTCTCCTCCTCCTCCAAACTCTGTCAGTTTTTTTTTTTGAATGTTCGTTGTGTTCCTGCTACTGCCCTAGTCAAACTTTCATTACTTCCTACCCATAATGATGAAAAAGGACCTCTAACCATCCCTCATCCTCCAGCTCCCCCAAACCAGTGAATCTCTAAAACTGATAGTTTCAAGATACTTTCCTCTTGCAAGCTATAAGATTCTTTACAACATTTTGATCCTGGCATAGAGTGCTTCGTGAGAACTCTCGTATTCCCGGCTTGCCCTGTGACTTCACTTTTTGCGTGGGTCTTACCCTTGTGTAGGGAGTAAGCATCCTACAGATAGGGCTTCCACATTGTGGAAGAGATCGATGTGTTGGATAGCAGAACTATCTGTGGGGAGAACTAAACCCTGCTGCCCACCCGCCCCATCCCATTCACATCATAGCCTTGGCAAGGGTATATGATACTTGCTGAATGAAGTTAAGGCCCTTCATAATCTGGTGTCCCTCTGGCCACCAGTGTTACCTACAATGGCTTGGTACTATGAGCCCTCTGACACATAACAGAATAGTGGTTAAGAACATGGGCTTAGGAATCAAAATGCCTAGGGTTTAGCCCTGTCTTCCCCTTTACTGGCTGTGTGGCTTTGGGCAAGTTAGTTAATCTCTTTAAACTAGGGTTGCCTTATTACCCAAAAATGAGAATAAAAATTAAAATAAGTAAACACATATTTAATTTTCTTTAAATTATTTAATATGCTATTATTACTACTTATTTATACTTAATGATAACAGCTATACCTTTTCAGTTTTACTGTGTGTCCGACACCATACTAAGGACTTCATATGCATTATCTCGTTTTAATACCGCAAAAACTCAGTGAGGTAGGTATTATTATTATCTCCATTTTCAAAGATGGCAAAACTGAAGCACAGAGAAGTTATGGAACTTGCTCCTGGTCACACAGCCAGCAAGTGGTAGAACCAGGATTTAAAACAATACAGAGACTCCAGAGTCCCGGTTTTACTTTGCAACACAGGGATCAGCAAACTTGCCCATGAATGGCCAGAGAGTAAACATGAGAGGATTTGCAGGCCAAGAGGTCTCTGTCACAACTTCACTCTGCCAGTGGAGCACAAAAGTAGCCACAGACTACATATTTTAAAAAATGGGTGTGGCTGTGTGCCAAGAAAATCTTATTGGTGGACACAGAAATGTGAATTTCATATAACTGTCACGGGTCACAACATATTCTTCTTTTGATCTTTTGCCAACCAATTAAAATGGATAGAAAGAAAACATTCTTAGCTCACTGACTGGCAAGGGCCGGATGTGGCCTAAGGGCTGGAGTCCGCCACCCTCTGCTCTACACTTTACTGCCTGCTTTTTATTCCTGCCTTTATCTGTACTGCCTCCCCTAGGCCTTCCTAAATCTTCCCCATCCTTCTAAGGGTACTGTTTCTTCTAGGATAGCTTTCCAGATCCTCAAGCCTCAAACCATTTCGCCTACTTCTCTGATGTCTTCTATGACATATAATCTGAAGTACATAATCTAGGATTCCTATTCCTCATATTTTTTAAATGTACATAAGCTTCATATCACCAACAACATCGGAAGCTCTTACTCTGTTCCTGTTTACTGTTGTTGTTTTTTGTTTGTTTGTTATTGAGACGGAGTCTTGCTCTGTCATCCAGGCTGGAGTACAGTGGCAGAATCTCAGCTCACTGCAACCTCTGCCTCCCGGGTTCAAGCGATTCTCCTGCCTCAGCCTCCTGAGTAGCTGGGAATATAGGCGCATGCTATTACATCCAGCTAACTTTTGTATTTTTAATAGAGACAGGGTTTCACCGTGTTGGCCAGGCTGGTCTCAAACTCCTGACCTCAGGTGATCCGCCCGCTTCGGCCTCCCAAAATGTTGGGATTACAGGTGTGAGCCACAGCGTCCGGCCTGTTCTTGTTTTTTATTCCCCACCCACGACCTGGAAAAATGCTGACTCCCCTCCCACCCTGGCCCCCGCCAGCTGATTTTCTTCTCTTTACTTATTGTACTGAATTAATTTGTAAAAAAGATTTGTAGCCCTAATGTATATGCTTGGGGGAAAAAAGCCTAATCTCTTTTGAGGAGCTGGGGAAAAGCATAGTTTATAAACTTGATTTGTGGCTCCAGCAGGAAGAAGAAATACTGTTGCTCCTGCTTTTAGCACCACTCCTTTTCAGGCGAATCCCATAACCTTCTTGTCATTTGGCAAAATTTAAACCTGTTTCTCACTATAGCCATAGTCAAGTATGTACCTGTTTCTATTCCAGATATTACATTTTGTTCATGTATTTGTCCTCTATACCTCCTAAGACTAGAAAATTCTATTCTCTCTCCTTTATCATTCCCTTCAGATACTCTGCACAACTGATCATTCGGTACCAAATAAAACCAGACCACTGACAGGTCCCGACATTCCTGGAAACATAGTAGCTTTGCAGCACCTGAGCAAAGACTGAAGGAAGTTGATCTTCTTTTAGTAGGGCTAATCAGATCAGAAGTTAATCTTCTTTACGTCATCTCTTAGTAGGTCTGGTCAGATCAGAAGTTAATCTTGTCTACGTCACACAACAGTAGTTCGAGTAAAACCAGAGTGAGCTTCCAAAACATTCCCCTATAAAGCCATTAAATTGGGAAAACACTGAGAGAAAGGGAAGCTACTTCACTGGTTATTGAAGCCACGATAATAATAGTCTCTGGCTATTCTGCTGATCTATTTCCACTGTAAATGCTGTCACTCTTCAGTTTGCCAATCCCACCTACTTTTAGAGTCAAAGAAAGAGGAGCTGAAATGAGTAGATATCATCTTGAACAGATCAAAGACCTTATTTTTTTTTTTTTTTTTTTTTT
>NW_016824066.1:21127-26161 GCF_001698545.2 Rhinopithecus bieti | reverse complement strand
CACAAAAACCCTTTTTTTTTTTTTTTTTTTTTTAGTAAAAAAGACTTCTGTTTTGCTGAAAGAAGGAAAAGTCTATTCACAAACTATAAAGTTCCTCTTACCTGTTTAGTTCTATGCTGAGACTCCGTGGACAAATTATTATATGTATAATGTGCTTGTGTGATGCCACAAAACAATACTGCAACCACACCTATAAAGACAACACATTTCAAGTTCACATAAAAGGATGGTCCCCACCTTTTATACTGAGATGCTTTTTTCACAGTAGATTATAGGCTTTGTCTGGAAATTCTCATTTGTGACTTACTTTGTTAAGAGGAACCACTTCCACTGAAAATTTTTTTGATGTTCTAAAGCGACAACCTAAATCCCAACCACAATAAGTATGTTCAAATACTAATGGAGCTGATCCACTTGGAGCAAAATTGACTGGCAAAGTCACTCCTTTTGAGGGCTGACAATCAAAGGGAGCAAGCCACCTACCTGTGAAGCCCCATGCTTCAGCCAAGAGGAAGGTACTCCAGGACATCAAGAAGAACAGACCTGTCTCCAACAACTGGAACTCCCGTAATTTGGTGAACTTTGTCACGTAAGACTGTTAAGGCTGGTAATGAGATCTTGTAACACAAAAGTGTGACTAGAAAAAATGACAGTTTAAGCAAGGCAACCATGAAAGAAGGTTCTCTAGCTTCTCTAACACAAAAATCCCAGAATAAGAGGTACCACCAGAGTGGGGAAACTTTTAAATGAGTATCTCACTGAGGAGTCAGCTGCCTTCCCCTCAGTGAGGAAGCCTTACGGCTTAGCCACTCCAGTTGTTTCACGGGTATCACATACCTTGCCAGAAACCATGCAGTAAAGGATAGACAGAGATGGGAATAACAGATCAGATCCATAACATGCCACCTCTATTAATCTGAGACCTAAAGCTAGACAGCTTCCATAATTATAGCAATTTACATTTATAAAAATACATAATTTCCAAGAGAGTTTACACTAATTTGATCCTCTACCACCTCTGTGATATAGAGCATTCATTCCATGATGAAGAAATTGAGGCACTTCACTCCCTTATACTAGTTGAACAACTATTTGTTAGCTGACGGTGGAAGGGCCTGTGCCAAGTTACAACCAATCTCAGGCTAGAATCTAGAGTCATTTCTACAACTAGGCACTACAACAAAATGATTAACAAGATATATTCTCTCCCCTCAAGGAACTTGTAATGTGAAAGAGATACCACCTGTCTTGGCATCACCTTCAGAACACTTTTTACTGCT
The DNA here is from genome assembly GCF_001698545.2 of Rhinopithecus bieti. NCBI lineage: Eukaryota > Metazoa > Chordata > Mammalia > Primates > Cercopithecidae > Rhinopithecus > Rhinopithecus bieti. The sequence goes on along the minus strand of NW_016824066.1, from coordinate 24,881 downwards.
GCTTTATGCCTCAGTTCACCTATAAAAAGCCATAAAAGAAGCCTCTTCCAGCACAAGGCTGAAGTATATCAACTAAGAGGTCCTTGACAAAGAATAAGATATCTGTTTTATACAGGTATCACAGAAGTTTTAGAGCTGGAAACTCTTTTTTTTTTTTTTTTTTGATTTGGAGTCTCGCACTGTTGCCCAGGCTGGAGTGCAGTGGCACGGTCTCGGCACGCTGCAAGCTCCACCTCCTGGATTCACGCCATTCTCCTGCCTCAGCCTCCCAAGTAGATGGGACTACAGGTGCCCACCACCACGCCCAGCTAATTTTTTGTATTTTAGTAGAGACAGGGTTTCACCGTGTTAGCCAGGATGGTCTCGATCTCCTGACCTTGTGATCCGCCTGCCTCGGCCTCCCAAAGTGCTGGGATTACAGGCGTGAGCCACGGTGCTCGGTCTAGAGCTGGAAACTCTTTAGACATCATCTAGTCCCACTCCTCTTTCCTACCATCCCCACCCTCCACTTTCCTACACTGAGATCCAAAGAGGTAAAGTGTCAAAGCTTCTAGCATGTTTGTGTCTGCCACTATACTGAAAGCAACAGGGAGGCAGGGGTCATGTTGTCTTCTTTAGCTTTGATTCACAGAGCACAGCACATGTAGCTGGTGATCAAGACATGCCTTCTGGCTTTTTGTTTTGGGTTGGGAGTTTAAAACATGTTTTTAGGCCAGGCATGGTGGCTCATGACTGTAACCCCAGTACTTTAGGAGGCCGAGGTGGGTGGATCACCTGACGTCAGGAATTTGAGACCAGCCTGGCCAACATGGTGAAACCCCATCTCCACTAAAAATACAAAAAAACTTGCTGGGTGTGCTGTTGTACACCTGTAATCCCAGCTACTTGGGAGGCTGAGGCGGGGGAACTGCTTGAACCTGGGAGGTGGAGGTTGCAGTGAGCCGAGATCTTGCCATTGCACTCCAGCCTGGGGGGAAGAGCAAGACTCTATCTCAAAAAAATAAATAGATAAATAAATAAAAATAAAATTTGTTTTTATAGATTCAGGATGCACAAGTGCAGTTTTATGACATGGATGTATTGCATGGTGGTGAAGTCCAGGATAAAACGGCCTTTGCATGAACACAGGAATAACTTGACTAGTGGTAGTACCAGGACTACAACTCAGGTCCTTTGAGCTGCCCGTCCAGGGCTCTAGAGCACAAAGGTTAAAATCGGAAGAACTGAGATGAACTCTTACATATCCTAACCAGGGAACCACATTTTGTTCATTTGGCATCGCCGTTGTACATTTCCTATTTGTCCTATTAAAAAAGAGCAAAAGACTGCCAGGCTGACCAGCAACACAGAACACCCAGAGGCTCTTTGGAATATGTCTACCTTTATAGTTATTTAATCTACAACTATAAAATTCACCCTCAAAGAGATACCATCTCTAATTATACACTTGCAGTGAAAGTTTTAGGGCACCAAACCCTACGCAGAACAACACAGTTCTTTTATTTATTTATTGGCAAAGACTGTTGCTTAATGTTTTCAAACCAAGTACTTAGTTATAAGATTAATAATTCTAACACAGTTCTAATCATAGAACTAAGAAAAACAATGGAATACAGCATTCAACTACTGCATTATGTTAACAAGAAAAGATAAATATAACAAAAGGATATTAAAGCTGTCACCACTCCAGTAGCAGCACCCATCGCAAAAGATCCACTGAAGATTCCAAGGAAGATCCCAATAGACTTGAACATCGCTGTGACATCAAAGGTGTGACTGTTGTCTCCAGCTGGCTGGTATGCCACGATTGAGCTACAGAAGAGAGACTGCTTTTACTTCTGGAAGCAACTTTTACTTAAAAAAAAAAAAAAAAAAAAACATTTTTTGGTATAGAGCTTGAAAGATGAAATTAGAGGGAGAAGAAAAAAAAATGTTTTGATTGGAATTGCCAAAATAAGGACAAAATTACCCAAAAATCCTGCAATGCATCTGGCTAGCAAGAAAACTTGGCTTTTCCTTAAATGTTAATTTCAGGAGGGTAGAACATTGTAAAATCCTCTATATGAAAATTGCACCAAGCTTTTTCCCCCTTACCCAAGATACTGTGCAGTATTATTCTTTTGTGATTCTGTTTCAGAATTACTAGTACTGAGTGTCCAAAAGCCTAACATACTAATGTGAACAAACTAATGAAAAATCCCACTTGTTTCCAGTAGAGGCATAAGAACATAAAGAACATTATTCAATACTCAACCCAGTCACATTTTGTTTTTCCTATGAGAAAAAAAGGTAACTGACAGACCCTTCCAACTTTCAGAATACCAGAATGGGCCAAATGCCTAATATCTATTCATTCACTGAAATGGACTATTATAGGAAAAAGCACTCGAAAGACCTCCCAAGGAATTAGAATCCACTCAACAGTACTTTCAGCATAACCAGCTGGATCTTCCACCTCAAGCTTCTGAAAGAAAGTCACTCTATACCAGGCCAAGACAGGCAATTATAGGAGATGCTCTCCATCTTGAACTCACGGTCCAAACCTGGTCTGAAAAAGCTTCTTTTATAACAGTTACCACCCCAGGAAATAGAAATGCCTGAGAAAATTGCTGTTGCCAGCAGGTCTCTGGCAACGGTGCTTACCGTTACTAAATCAGTTCTCATCTCAGTTAATTGAGACCAGCATTATAAAAAGTCCAGACTCAACAACATCATACAAATCACGTCAAAGAAAAGAAGGAAAACACATTCCTAAAATATAATGAATTCTCCCTGTGGTTGCTGCAATGTTTTTTTCTGATTCAAGGCTGAAAAATGTGTTTGCTATACCATGTACAAGTTCTTTTCGTATCTCCCAGGTTAAAAAAAAATCTAAGATCAAACTAAAATCTCCTAATTTGTACTTATTTTACTGAAATATAGCACTAATAATTTCTGATCATGGGATCCAGAAATTTCTGAGACTCACTCTAAATTGAAAATGTTAAACATTTACGTTTAAATGTACAAAGTAACCACATCATTTTGGAAAAGATTTGATACCATTTTGATAAATATGAAATGGCCTTTAACATCATGCTACCTTACCTACATATAAAGGATCCTACTACCATGAACAAGACCTGATTCCATTATAACACGAAAATACAGTAGCTGGCTGGAGAAAAGAAAAAAATTGCTATACAACCTTCTTTTCCTTTGGTGGTATTTTTCAAAATGCTGTCTGGAACAAAGTATCTATGCCACGCCTCCTGAGGTTGCTTTCCCTGGATTAGTTCATGTAAATTCAAGATTCACACTAATCATTATTTCATTCTTTAATCATTAAAATGTGTAAGAGCACATGGGAAACATGATGGGCTGAGAGCAGATGACAGGCTTGTTCTTTCTTAGGCAGACACTGGCCTCTGGATTGAAATTTTAACTCATCTTTTCCATATCAATTTATATTTTATCTTGAGGCAGTAACATTTTTTATGAATAGTTTTTTTTAAATCCTGAAAGTAATATAATGTACAGTTGAGGTGGAAAAATCTTCCCATCATTCCACTACCCTGATAGATCAATTTTATTTTCCTTCTGTACTCCTTTCCCCTCTGTGTTACATGCATGCTAATTCTTATTTAGCTGTAATCACAGTGAATGTGTGATTTTGAATTCTGCTTTTTTAACTGACAATGACATAAAAACATTCATAGTCTTGGCCGGACGCAGTGGCTCATGCCTGTAATCTCAGCACTTTGGGAGGCCAAGG
>NW_016824066.1:13930-18589 GCF_001698545.2 Rhinopithecus bieti | reverse complement strand
TTTTTGAGACAGTCTTGCTCCGTTGCTCAGGCTGGACGGCAGTGCCGCGATTTCAGCTCACTGCAACCTCCGTCTCCTGGGTTCAAGAAATTCTCCTGCCTCAGCCTCCCAGGCAGCTGGGATTATAGGCATGTGCCACCATGCCTGACTAATTTTTGTACTTTTAGTAGAGACAGGGTTTTGCCATGTTGGCCAGGCTGGTCTCGAACTCCTGACCTCAGGTGATCTCCCCCACCTCGGTCTCCCAAAGTGCTGGGATTACAGGTGTGAGCCACTGTACCCAGCTGGCTCTCTCTTTTTAGCATTTATTCTTCACCAACATTGGTATGTACACCCCCAAGCTTAAAATCTTTCAATGATGTTTTGCCCCCTTTCACACTAATCAGCTATTCCTGATGTTGCAGGAAATAGGTTATTTATAACCCCAAACTCAAAATCTTTCAATGAGGGTTTTTATCTTTTCCGCTAACACTAATCAACTGTTCCTAAAAATGCAGGAAATAGGTTATTTTATTAACAGGAAAAAACTAAGGCACAGGGCACATCATTTAAAGATAAGACCAGAACAGAGATTTTCTAACTCTTAATCCATTAGGCCATTAGGGCAATGACAAGACAACAGTTACTAGTAAAATGACTGAACAGTGGAATAGTTGTCTAGGATAGGGAATCGATGCTAAAAGTGACTGCCTGTACCTACTCTCTTCACTTTTTACTGCTGGTAATCGCTCATGTACCTACGTACTGGAAGCTTCAACAATCTTTGTTGCTCCATTTTTTATAACATTTTCTTATAACCACACTATCCATTTCTCTCTTACTTCAAATAATATAAAACTCTTATTCTGCACCTGTCATCACTGAAGGTGCTAAAGTTCAGTATCAATATGAGTTACAGCCTTTAGGTTTTATTTCTCAAGTTAAATGTACATTAGTTGCAGACAGCTGCAAAAAAATCTGGCAATAAATATGGGGGGGAGGGGGTAATATTTACATATACTGCATTCACAAAAAAGGATATGGCCTTTTGTATATTTTCATACACAGCATTTAAGGGATTAATGTTACATCTCAGAAATATAATTTCCAACTTTGCAGAAGACAATCAGGCTATGTAAAACAGAGCCAGTGATGTTTTACTCTTTCATAACTAACCAAGTGGAAATTAAGGAGAGAAATAAAAATAAAGAGAAAATGTGAAGGGCTCTTACTTCTCTCTCACAGAAAGTTCTGGTATGAAGTAAAGGCAACTGCCTATAGAGTTAGATATTTGCCTAGTAAGAGTAGGTAGGCAGGGGCCAGGCATGGTGGCTCACGCCTGTAATCCCAGCACTTGGGGAGGCTGAGGCAGGTGGATCACCTGAGGTCAGGAGTTCGAAACCAGCCTGGTCAACATGGTGAAACCCTGTCTCTACTAAATATACAAAAATTAGCCAGGTGTGGTGGTGCATGCCTGTAGTCCCAGCTACTCAGGAGGCTGAGGCAGGAGAATTGCTTGAACCTGGGAGGTGGAGGTTGCAGTGAGCCAATATTGTGCCACTGCACTCCAGACTGGGTGACAGAGCAAAGCTCCGTCTCAAAAAAAAAAAAAAGGGTAGGGAGGCAGGACTGAATTCCTCAGAGGTTCAGACTCATTCTTCAACCTGCAAACACCTTATAGTAACATATATAATATTTTCTATAATTAGATAAAAAATATTGCTCAGTCAAAATTGTCTGCAATTACATTGTTATAAGTAATATATTATATAATTACATATCTATAATATATATTAACATTTCTAGAGATTAAAATGCTTTGAAGTGATTATGTCAAATAAGAGAAACACAAATTAAGCTACAATGAGGTGTTTCTCAATTATCAAGTTAGCAAAAATATAAAAGTTTGACAAATATTCTGCTGGCAAAACTGTGAGGAAACAGACCAGTAATTTAATGGTGAAAGTGCAAAGTGCTACAATTCCTTTGATGAGCAACTTAATAATGTCGAACAAGGCCGGGCGTGGTGGCTCAAGCCTGTAATCCCAGCACTTTGGGAGGCCGAGACGGGCGGATCACGAGGTCAGGAGATCGAGACCATCCTGGCTAACACGGTGAAACCCCGTCTCTACTAAAAATACAAAAACTAGCCGGGCGAGGTGGCGGGCGCCTGTAGTCCCAGCTACTTGGGAGGCTGAGGCAGGAGAATGGCGTAAACCCGGGAGGCGGAGCTTGCAGTGAGCTGAGATCTGGCCACTGCACTCCAGTCCGGGCGACAGAGCGAGACTCCGCCTCAAAAAAAAAAAATAATAATAATAATAATGTCGAACAAAATTACAAATGGCTTTTACCCTTTATCCTACCTATCAATCTCACTTTGGGGCATTCAGCCTACCAATATACCTATGCATGTATAAAACAAGGTAAGTTCAAGGTTAATCACTGCAGCACCGTTTGGGACAGCAAAGGATTAAAAACCCTTCAAATGTGCTGCAATAGGAAACTGAGCAAATAAACAATAATGCAGTTCACACACAGAATACTATATAGCTGCAAAGAATGAGAATACTCACTCTTCTGATATGCAAAGTTCTCCAGAAGATAGACAGTATATGACTTTAAAAATAAGAAATGAGAGGTAAACGAGACTATTTATTCACAGTTGTGCCTGCATTTGAATAAAGAAATACTAAGATAGGTAAGACACTAATTAAAAATGGTTATCTAGGCCGGGCGTGGTGGCTCACACCTGTAATCTCAGCACTTTGGGAGGCTGAGGCGGGCAGATCATCTGAGGTCGGGAGTTCAAGACCAGACTGGCCAACGTGGTGAAACCCGTCTCTACTAAAAATACAAAAATTAGCTGGGCGTGGTGGCAGGAGCCTGTAATCCCAGCTACTCAGGAGGCTGAGGCAGAAGAATAACTTGAACCCCAGAGGCAGAGGTTGCAGCGAGCCGAGACCGTGCCACTGCATTCCAGCCTGGGGAACAAGAGCAAGACTTCACCTCAAAAAAAAAAAAGTAGGGGGACAGGTGGATGAGGACAGATGTAAGAGTATAAATTTTCTGTGTGTAACTTTTTACATGGTTTTGATTTATGAGCCACGTGAATATATTATGTATTCAGAAAAAATTAAGGCCGGGCACACAGTGGCTCACGCCTGTAATCCCAGCACTTTGGGAGATCGAGGTAGGTGGATCACCTGAGGTCAGGAGAAGACCAGCCTGAGCAACATGGTGAAACCCCGTCTCTACTAAAATACAAAAATTAGCCGGGCATGGTGGCGGGCGCCTGTAATCCCAGCTACTCAGGAGGCTGAGGCAGGAGAATCACTTGAACCTGGGAGGCAGAGGTTGCACTGAGCCCAGATCACGCCACTGCACTCCAGCCTGTGTGACAGAGTGAGACGCTTATTTCCAAAAAAAAAAGAAAAAGAAAAGAAAATATTAAATCTAATTTAAAAAATAAAATGCTCATGTTGTAATGTTAAAACCGAATACAAAATTATATAGACACTACAATCACAACTATGTAACAATATCATACATAGAAAAGGGAAATGTTCTAGAATGTTTACAGTAATTGTCTTTAGGTGGTGGCAGTACATATTTTTTTCTTCCCTGTATTTTCCAATTTATCTATAAAATATGGATTTCTTCAAGAGGGAAAAAGATGCCTCATTCTTCCAAATGTTTCCATTCATAATGTACTTTATTCAATACGTGACTTTCAGTTCCTAGTACCCTCACACTTAATATTCAGAATATAATAAGAAAACAAACACTTACGAGGACAGCACTATGGCAACAGCATCATTGAGGACACTTTCACCAAAAAGAAGTGCATAGAGTTCAACATCAACTTGAAGCTCGTGGAATATAGCAAGAACAGTCACTAGCAAGTAAAAAGAGTCAGAGGAATACTTAGACATTACAAGTATAACATATTCTCCTCAGTAGATGACTATAAGAGTTATTTAGAAATTCGTTTCTTCCTCCTAGAATTCAATCGTAATAAACATTCTCTTACCATATTAAAGACCCTGTAATTTTATGTAAATACTTTTCTTTCTAATTGTGTACCTGCACAAACTTCTCCTCTCTCTCTTAAAAATGGCTGAAAGTAAACTTGAAGAACTGAGTTGACCTACATTCTTCATGCAGATGTTAATAATCATGTCTTGCACATTTCTTTCCCACCTTCCTCGATCTTACAAAGAATATATTCAGAATTTCTTATAGACCATGTAGTCATTAATCTTTAATGAAGAAGAAGATTATGAAAAGAATCTAATGTTGCAACCTGTGTTTCTTTGGGCCTTACAACTCATTTGTACTTGACTTACAAATTGCAAGCACAAAGGTTTAGCAAAGACAGTAGGAAATGAAAACATAGGTTTAGTTTTTGGTTGGGGTAAAATTTATGACCAGAATTACAGCTGCTGTATTTGTCTTAATAAGAAGCCAACTATGAGGATACTCCAGCTTAAGAAGAAAAACAATAAATCCTCCTTTTAGGAAAGCAATTATGTGAGAAATCTCAGAAAATCAGATGAGATTGAAGTTATAACTTTAATTACTAAGTCACATAGCTCAGTTACTAAAGAAACCCAAGCGGACATGAAAGATTAATATAACCAGAGGTGACCGAGCCTTTCTTTGCCTTTTTTTTTTTTTTTT
>NW_016824066.1:9086-12877 GCF_001698545.2 Rhinopithecus bieti | reverse complement strand
CAAAATCCTAGGCTCAAGTGGTCCTCCCACCTCAGCCTCCCAACTAGCTAGGACTACAGGCATGCACTCCCATGCTCAGCTATTTTTTTTTTCTTTTTTTTTGTAGAGACAGGGTGTCACTGTGTTGCCTAGGCTGGTCTCGAACTCATAGTCTCAAGTGATCCTACCGCCTTGGCCTCCCAAAGCACTGGCATGTATACGCACGAGCCACTGTGCCCAGCCAAAATATCTCTCATAGAGTATGGAACACATTTTTCTCCCCACAAAGCCCTGTGTTATCAGAGTCAACACAGGAATTCAGAGATAACTTTAGGATTCTACCTTTAATTGTGCTGGATGACAATTAAAGATGATTAACTTACAAGGTTAAAAAGCAACACAAAATGAACTTCAACGAGTCTTAATGCATGCTAAAAGAAAACTTCCATCCTTAGTTCAAAAACATCAGTCTATGTTCCTACCCCAACCTTTCCATTTTGTATCTTCTCCAAATTCCTAATTTGAATGTAGCTGTTAAGTTTACCAATACTCTATCAGGAAAACTAAAACCTAACTCAGTACAATTAAAATCATTCTGGAACACAACTTTTAGAAGATCTGACACTAAAAGTACAGGGGAACAAGTTGTGTTAATATTAAACAAACAACTGTATAATCATAAAGCCAATTTTATAAAAACAATTCTTTAATGTATATTAAAGTCCTCCAATGACTCCAAATCAAACCTGTATTAGCACAACTGCCTTCTAACAATCATTTTTAAATATTTTTTCTTACTGTTAAATGCATACAGCTGAATAGAAACAGAAAGATTTTTAGGGAACTGGTTTTCTAAAAGCTTGAAAGGAAAGATATAATTACTACCCATTTAAACTAATCTATAATCTAGTTCATCTTCTTCTATACCCAATCACTAGGGATAAAGACCAACATGAATTTCTGAAGAAAGTACCTTACAGTCCTTGTTGAAACAGCATCAACTTGTGGACCAGTAATAGGTAAATGTAATAAAAACAAAAAAAGGAAAAGGAAAACAAATTTGTGCTGAAGCCAAAAGGAATCGTGAATTTTGTTTTTTCCTCCACAATTAGAAAGTATAGTACTAAGGAAGTACCTAATCATGAATTCTACACCTCAAAGAAAGAAAAACCCACATGTATTTGACTGCAAAACAAAGTACCTCAAGTATGTAAACTCCACTCATACAAAACATACCTGGATCAGTTGCTGATACAATGGCACCAAACAGTAGGCAATCTGTAAAGTAAAAATCTCCTGCAAGTTGTCCCGTTACCTTCATCAGCGTTACACAGCCATACATTATTGACCTGTTCAATAAACACAGTCCTACTTTAGAAAAAAATATCAACTGTTAAAAAAATTAGGATAAAGTAAGAATAAGAAGATGGGTTTACTGTAGTAATTTGTGACTAATCCCAAATTTAATTCATGTCATTGAAATATGGTAATACTTTGGTCTTAAGGAAAATTCAAACAACTTATTACCTATGGGAATACTGCAAAAGTCTTTAGACTCAGTCAGGAATATAACACTGCATAAATCAAAAATATATGATTTTAAAATTATAATTTGAAGGCTACAAAGTATTTTAAGCTTCAAATACTTACCCAATAACGAAACAAGAAATTGCTGTTCCAAGAAAAGCGTATGCTAGGATAGACCCGAGATTGCGAAAAAAATGTCTCTGACAAAAAAAAAAAAAGTTACACTGTTAGAATACTTACCAGTTATTTGAAAAAGAAAAGGTTTTCTATGCTACGCTAATAGTAAATGCATTATTCACTAGGATTAAATGCATTATTCACTAGGATAAATAAGAGAAAGCATTCTTGTACAGGTATAAATTTTAACATCTAAAAAGGGTATGGAGAGGAGAAAGGAGGGAATCTGGAAAGAACAGCCCATTTCTGAAGTGTCAAATATTACAAAGCCCACGGAGTTTCAGATTATTCAAAGTATATGAAAGACAAAAGGACTTACCCTTTTCAGGCTATAACCTGCATAAAATATGATAGGAGGAAGTAATATGTTGAAAAATACTTCTGGATCAAAAGTAACCTGTTAAAATAAAGAGTTCTTTTAGATCAATTCCCTAGAAGACCTCATATTCCATTATCAAATAATCAAAAAGAAAAAATACTAAATGTTAAACTAGTCAAAGGCAAGAACATTACTGTGTTAACTTTAAAAGATTTCATATAGGATAGCTTCTGTTCTACTTCTCAACCAAACGACCAGGAGATAGCATTGGAACAATCAGTTAAGGCCTATCTGTGGAAGATGTATTAAAATACTATGTGATTTAAAAATGTTTCAGGAGGCTGAGGCAGGAGAATTGCTTGAACCTGGGAGGCAGAGGCTATAGTGAGCTGAGATTGCACCACCGCACTCCAGACTGGGTGACAGAGCAAGACTCCAGCTAAAAAACAAACAAAAAGTTAAAAATAGGGCCAGGTGCAGTGGCTCACACCTGTAATCCCAGCACTTTGGGAGGCCGAGGTGGGTGGATTACCTGAAGTCAGGAGTTCAAGACCAGCCTAGCCAACATGGTGAAACCCCATCTCTACTAAAATACAAAATTAGCTGGGTGTAGTGGCATGTGCCTGTAATCCCAGCTACTCAGGAGGCTGAGGCAGGAGAATCACTTGAACTCGGGAGGCAGAGATTGCAGTGAGCCAAGATCGTGCCAGTGCACTCCAGCCTGGGCAAAAGAGTGAGACTTTGTCTCAAAAATAAATAAATAAATAAATAAGAGAAAGCATGAACATTATTTTTGCTTTAAATAAAAGAAACCTGGCTGGGTGCAGTGGCCCACGCCTGTAATCCCAGCACTTTGGGAGGCCGAGGCAGGTGGATCACTTGAGGTCAGGAGTTCGAGACCTACCCGACCGACACGGCAAAACCCCATCTCTATTAAAAATATAAAATTAGCCAGGTATGGTGGTGCATGCCTGTAATCCCCGCTACTCGGGAGGCTGAGACAGGAGAAATGCTTGAACCTGGGAGGCAGAGGAGTCGCAATCGTGCCACTGCACTCCAGCTCGGGCAACAAGAGCGAAACTCCGTCCCAAAAATAAATGAATGAATGAATGAAACCCCAAACTGGTAATATAAAACTTAAGAGTACAGTATTATTGTTGGCAAAAAGAAACAGATTTCTTACATAGATAACATCTCTAAAGGTGTATAATATTGTAGTAAAAAGTTTCTGTACGGCTCAGATTTCTACTTCCGATAGTCCACTCATTGTAAGACCTAGTCACCATAAAAATGTAAATGCCCCCCTCTGTTCATAAGGCTGCAGCAGAATGTGACATGAACACAAAGCAGCTACACACAAACCCATGCTAAAACTTCATTTACTAAAACTTTTAAGGAATTGGAATTTTCCACAGGTGGAAAGAACTCTTGCTGCAAGGTAAACCTCAAGTTCATATGAAATTTTAAAAGCATTAAATATGGTCAGAAACACAACCAAGTAGCTATAAAAGTCAAGTCCAGCCTGTACTCCTAGCACTTTGGGAGGCTGAGGTGGGTGGTTCGCCCGAGCCCAGGAGTTTGAGATGAGCCTAGACAACATGGTGAAACCCCAGCTCTACTAAAAATACAAAAATCAGTTGGGTATGGTGGCACGCGTTTGTAGTCTGAGTTACTAAGGAGGCTGAGGTTGGAGAGTCGCCTGAGCCTGGGAGGCAGGGGTTGCAGAGAGCTGAGATCGTGCCACTACACTCCAGCCTGGGTGACAGAGTAAAACCCTGTGTCAAAAAAA
>NW_016824066.1:3643-8824 GCF_001698545.2 Rhinopithecus bieti | reverse complement strand
AAAAAAAAAAAAAAAAAAAAAATCATCCTGCCAGTGTAGCAGACAGAAGTGAAGGCAAACAGCAAAGGGCAGGAGAAAACAAAGAGATATCAGCAAAGTGGCACTGAGAAATATCATGATAAACCTATGAGGGAGACAGGAGAAAGCAGCTCCAGGGAAGGCTGGGAGCCAGTACAACTGCAACCCAAACTCTAACATAAAGCTTTATGCACAGCATGGTACAATAACTCAGACTCACACTTAGGGCCCCTGAAGTTGTGTCAGATTGTGAATCAAAGAAAGATTAAATTGTGATCAGTATAGAATAAAAGCAAGGCAAGAAAGAACTGAAAGAAATATTAACAGAATATTTTAGGTATTATCAAATAAAGCCAATGTGCTGAAGTACTATAAAACTATAAGGATCGGCTGGGCACAGTGGCTCACGCCTGTAATCCCAGCACTTTGGGAGGCCGAGGTGGGGGAATCACTTGAGGTCAGGAGTTGGAGACCAGCCTGGCCAACATGGTAGAACCCCGTCTCTACTAAAAAATACAAAAATTAGACGGGCGTGGTGGTAGGCGCCTGTCATCCCAGCTACTTGGGAGGCTGAGGCAGGAGAAGTGCTTGAACCCAGGAGGCGGACGCTGCAGTGAGCCACACCACTGCACTCTAGCCTGGGCGACAGAGTGAGACTCCATCTCAGAAAAAATAAAACAAATAAATAAAAAGAAAAAGAAAACTATAAGGACCATCTGCAAATGGAAAGAAACGCTTATAAATTCTGCTTAACTCAATCCCAGTCTCCGTTTATCACAACAAGCTGTAAACAACCCAGAGTGAAACAAAAAGAGTTATACTACTTAGCCTCAATCAGAAAATGAGTTGTACAGGCATATCCATTTCCTTACATTATTACATTTGTTAATTCAGGTTTTACTCCATTTAAAAAGACTTATTATTTTAAATATCATTAAAAATCCATTACTTATTTTCTCCTGAATCATTTTGCTGCTAGTTAGACACAAAAAAGATTCAAACATTTCCTTTAAGGACTTACCTTTCTAAGCATTTCATTATCTTGAACATTATTGAGTTCATGTGAACTAATCTCTCCTTTCAGCGTATACTCATAAAATTTTCCACTCACATTTACCAGTAAGGTAGTTGGACTTGACTGCACTTCACAGCTCAGGGTCACATTATTTACATCACTCGGAACGTGAATGCCATACCGAAGCACAAGGCCCACCAAAAGACCTGGAAAAAACAACAACATAAGCTCTTCTTGCCAACACAGACCACTTCTTTTGTACCCCACGCATAACTATGAATAAGAGAAAATCTCTTATGGTAGTTCCCTGTAGGTGAGAACTGATTTTTAGATGGAAAGCAGTTACGTTTTAAAGTATTACTAAATTCATACAACAAACAGCCCAGTCTTCATATAATCCAGTGAAACAGGAGAGAAAAACATTCCCTAGGACAGCAGCACAGATCGCTGTATTTCTAGATCAATATCTAAACAAGTAATGAGGAAGGTAACAAAAGGAGAAAATATCTTCACATCATCTGTAGACAGAATATACTCCAATGTGTCCCAACTCGACAGTGCAATCATGTTAGAAATGTGTTTTCTGGCCAGGCGCGGTGGCTCATGCCTGTAATCTTAGCACTTTGGGAGGCCGAGATGGGCGGATTGCCTGAGAGCTCAGGGGTTCGAGACCAGCCTGGGAAACATGGTGAAACCCCATCTCTACTAAAACACAAAAAATCAGCCGGGCGTGGTGGCAGGTACCTGTAATCCCAGCTACTCAGGAGGCTGAGGTGTGAGAATTGCTTGCACCCAGGAGGCAGAAGTTGTAGTGAGCCGAGATCATGCCACTTCATTATAGCCTGGGCAACAAAGCAACACTCTGTCTCAAAAAAATAAAAAATAAAAAATAAATAAAACAGAAAAGAAAAGAAATGTGTTTTCACCTCCATCCATCAATTTATAAGACTTAAACAATGCATTTCGTAAATTTATTCCCAAAGCACATGGTTGGCCAAATAATGCACATTTAACAAATTGAAAACTCAATAATATTTGTAGGTTGATTGAGTTCTTCTACTTCTAAAAGATCAGATTTTAATTTTAAATTATCTGCTTCAAAATCAAAACATGGAATAGAAGTCCTGAATCTGGCACTATGACATCAACAGATTGCTAAGATTATACCTGGATCATCCTATTGACATTCAAATATGCACAATGTTCTAGGTACTATAAAACTAATTTTTTTTTTTTTTCTGAGATGGAATCTTGCTCTGTTGCCCAGGCTGGAGTACAGTGGCATGATCTCAGTTCACTGCAACCTCCGCCTCCTGGGTCCAATCAATTCTCCTGCCTCAGCCTCCTGAGTAGCTGGGATTATAGGCGCACACCACCACACCTGGCTAATTTTTGTATTTTTAGTAGAGATGGGGTTTCACCATGTTGGCCAGGCTGGTCTCAAACTCCTGACCTTGTAATCCATCCACCTCGGCCTCCCAAACTGCTGGGATTACAGGCGTGAGCCACCATGCCCAGCCCTATAAAACCACATTGATCGACTGTAATTGTTTAATAATGGCTTTACTGATATCTAATTCAAACACCAAAAGTTTATCCTTTTAAACTGTACAATTCAGTGGTCTTTAGTATATTCACGAAATTGGATATCAATCACCACTATCTAATTCTAGAACATTTTCATCCCTCCAAAAAGAACCTCACACCTACTAGCAGTCACTCTCCATTCCCCCCATGCCCGAATCCAAGGTCCCTGCAACCAGTCATCTACTTTCTTTCTTTATGGACCTGCCTTTTCTAGACATTTCATATAAATGAACTCCTACAATATATGGCCTTTTGTGTCTGACTTCTCTCACTCAGCATAATATTTTCAAGGTTTATCTATGTTGTAGCATGGATCAGAACCTCATTTACTTTTATGGACAAATGATATTTCATTGTATGGACATACCTCAACTATAAATAAAACCTAAACTTCTGGAACTTTCCTTAACTCCAAGATGCATAGTATACCACTACTAGCTGCATTTTACCTTCCTATTGCCTTTCATTCTGACTAGCCAGCCATTCTTTTAATATATGAATGAGTGTATTATGCTAGGTAGGCCTCCAGGGTTCAAAGATGAAAACAAGGTCCGTCCTTCAAGGAAAACTCGGACAATCATAATGCTATATATATATATACATACACACACACACGTACACACACACACACACACACACACACACACACACAAGGTATTATAAAAACAGAAAAGAGACAACTACCCAAGCCTGGGGGAGTAAGACATTAGGGAAGTCTTTCCGGAGATGTCACCTGGGCAGGTAACAAACTAGAAGAAATGGGTATATTCCAAGTAGGGGAACAGTAGTACATATCCAGTCAAGGATGGAGAGAACACAGCCCGTCTAGTGAATCAAGGAGTTCAGTATGGCCAGCTTATAAAGTGACAAGAGTTGAGGTTTGAAAGATTGGCAGGAGTTGAATCATAAAAGATCTTATCCGTTGGGGAAGGGAATTTGAAGTTTATCCCAAAAGTAAAATGAAGTCATAGAAAGCAGAGGCTTGATATCAGATTTCTACTTTAGAAAGACTGGCCTAGACTAGAGAGGGTCTAAAAGGCTAGATACAGGGCTACTGCAGGCATTCAGGCAATAGGAGTTTAGGTCCTAACCTAAGAGAGTACTGACAGGAGGGGAGAAGGATTTTAAGAAGGTATTGTATTTTAGTAAGATTTATTGACTGAGTAGAATAGACTGTGAGGAAGGGAGATGAAAGACTAAGAGGAAGCTTAATTGACTAGGTACCAGGTAGGTAAGTTGGCCTGAGCACCGAGGGGGATAGCAAGGCCATTCAATGAGGTAAGGAACATATACAAATGAACAGATTTACAGGGGAAAAGGCTACGTTCGGTTTTGGACAGGTTGAGTTGGATGTACTTGTGACACATGCATAGTTGAGTATATGGTATCTAGAGCTAAAGCCGGGGGTCTCAACTGGAGATATACACTGTGCAGTCATAAGATGGCTGAAGTCAGATGTAGATGAGATCGCCGGGGAGCAAATAAAATGGGAAGAAGACTATGATATAGATCTGGGGTTTGATCTATTAATAGCCAACATTAAGGGGCTGCTAGAGGAGAAGGAGCTGATAAAGCAGTCTGAGAAGGAAAACCCACAGGAGTAGAAAAAAAAAGGAACCAGTGGTGGCAAAGTCAGGAAGAAAGGGAAAAAATTCATTTTGAGAAGGAAGTGATAAAACTATCAAATGCTACAGTAAAGTCAAGTAAGGCAGGCATTAGAAGTATCCATTGGGTTTAGCAACAAAGAGACCATAGGTGACCTCGATAAGAGCAGTTTCAGTGGAGTAGTGGGGGTGGAAACCAGACCCAAGTGAGAAGTGATAAAGCAGAAACGAAGAAGTATAAGAGCAGTAGTTGCCAGCCGGGCACAGTGGCTCACACCTGTAATCCTAGCACTATGGGAGGCCGAGGCGGGTGGATCACTTGAGGTCAAGAGTTCGAGACCAGCCTGGCCAACAAGGTGAAACCTCGTTTCTACTAAAAATACAAAAATTAGCTGGGCGTGGTGGCGGGCGCCTGTAATCCCAGCTACTTGGGAGGCTGAGGCAGGAGAATTGCTTGAACCCAGGAGGTGGAGGTTGCAGTGAGCCGAGACCATGCCACCGCACTCCAGCCTGGACAATGGAGCAAAAACTCCGTCAAAAAAAAAAAAAAAAAAAGGCAGTAGTTGCCCAGGAAGTAGGGAAGGAGTAGAGAGGAGTGATCCTTCCAGTCAATTTAGAGTCACATATATTTTTTAGAGTAGTAATGATTAATTCCTGAACAGTAATAGAATGACACCAACTTTAAAAACGTTTAAACAAAGGTTCAAATTTAAAATAAACGAAAGACACCCTTTAAAATATCTCACCTCCAAAACAAAATTAAAACTGTTAGATAGCAACTGTGCTTGACAGACACAACCTAGAAAAGCCTGTAGATCCAGTCGTTCTGCCTGTATGAGATAGAAACAGCTCTTTTCTCTACTATTCCACAAGAGCTAATTAAGAGGCTCAGTAAAAGCTGTCCTCTTATATTTACATGCAAAAATCACAGACAAGCTACTACAAATACTAATAATG
>NW_016824066.1:0-974 GCF_001698545.2 Rhinopithecus bieti | reverse complement strand
GGAAGGAAGGAAGGAAGGAAGGAAGGAAGGAAATACTGTGACCCAATCCCATCTATTCTCGAACTGGACTTGCGAGTTAAGTTAGGAGGCTGTTTGGTCCACAGCACCCATTGCCCACAATGAGAAAATAGGACAGGCTAAAGAACACCAAGTCAACTCCAGATTTGATTCCCAGACTAACGCTCTTGCACTCTACAGTCCACAAGAGATACCCTTGTTTTTCCTTCAAAAAATATTAACACCAAGCTACTCCATCACTTTTTATTAACTTAGAAACCTCACAAAATGCAATCAGTAATCCTTCTTTTCTACTTCAGTCCTAGAGTTAGATGAGGTTAATGATATCAGCTACCAAAGAGAAAATATTTTCAGGGCAATTCAAAGCCCCTATTTGATTCTATTAAAAAGACTGTTATTTGTCCCTTGACTTATGAGACTGACTAATTAAAAGAGTTGTTCTGGGCCTAATCTGAGAAAATGCAGTTTTAACAGCAATAATAATAATAATAGCACAGCTATCATTTCTTGGGCATTTACTTAAGGGTCAGTTACTAGTCTGAAAAAACATGTCTTCCTCACAGTAATCCTACTATCATCATCCCCAACGTATAGATGATGGTAAAAGAGAGTAAGGGACTTGTCTAAGATCACACATACCTATGGGCAGAGTGGGATGGGAATCTAGGTCTGATTCTAAAGCAGGGGTTGGAAAACTACAGCCCTTGGTCTGTTTTGTATGGCCCGAGAGCTAAGAATAGTTTTATGTTTGTCAAACTTTGTAAAAGAAAAAAAAAATCAAAGAAAAAAATGCAACAGAGACAGATCTACGTATCCACAAGGTCAACAATCATTACTACCTGGCCTTTTACAGAAAAAAAAAAAAAATTGTTGACCTCTGGTCTAAAGCCTTGTACCTTTAATTACCACATCATACTATGTCCCTCTATAAAAGAAGTATCTGTGATCAGTTCATT
>NW_016824065.1:0-3481 GCF_001698545.2 Rhinopithecus bieti | reverse complement strand
TAAAGCTACTCTGTGTGTAAGAAGGACAGAGGGTGATTATACATGCAAATTTGCTTGTATTTGCAAAAATATGGAACAGGTGAACCAGGAGCCTAAGAAATGTTATCCATGGTCAGGGAGGGGACAAGGTAGAGGGGACAGGAATCATGGCCAGACTTCTTCATGTTTTTCATTTTTATGAGACACAGTCTCGCTGTGTCACCCAGGCTGGAGCGCAGTGGCATGATCTCGGCTCACTGCAACCTCCGCCTATCTAGTAGCTAGGATTATAGGTGTACGCCACCACGCCGGCTAATTTTTATATTTTTTCTAGAGATGGGGTTTCCCCATGTTGGCCAGGCTGGTTTTGAACTCCTGGCCTCAAGGGATCCACCCACCTTGGTGTCCGACACTGCTGGGATTCCAGGTGTGAGCCACTGCACCCGGCCTGCAAAGAAATACTAACCTTCTCTCAGCACTCTAGTTCCAATTGTGCCATGGGAATGTTCACTCTGAAGCGATTATATGAGTGAGTGTACAGTAGAATAACATCAGTGAATAACTGGGGTAGAATAAGCAACTAAGAAAACGAGGAGAGGAACCAAGCATACCAGCAACAAGAACTAAATACGAAATTCAAAACGGCAAAGATCTGGACTATTCAAGTGAAAGTGAAACTAACTGCTAGGAACTCTTTGCTGCTGCCCTAGGTATGTACTTCCTAATTTTTCAGAGCAAAGGCTTAACAACAATGACGACCCAGCAGCAAAAAGCACCCATGGCGCCTGGATTGTGTCTTTAAACACCGCTCCCCACTAACGGCACCTGGAGTCCTGAAGGAGGGGCTGACTGCAGCTCTGGGACGGGAAGTACACAAGGTGAAGGCGGGCATCCCGCTGGGCGGAACGCTCACCCACAGGGCTATAAGGGCAGGGAACCAATCAGAAGGGCTCCAATGGCTAAGACAGGACAATTTTTTTTCATTTTCTTCTTCTTCTTTTTTTTTTTTTTTTTTTTTTTTTTTTTTTTTTTTTTTTTTTTTAAGATGGAGCCTTGGTCTGTCGCCCAGGCTGGAGTATGGTAATGCAATCTCGGCTCACCGCAACCTCCGCCTCCCAGGTTCAAGCGATTCTCCTGCCTCAGCTTCCTGAGTAGCTGGGATTACAGGCAGGCGCCACCATGCCTGGCTAATTTTTGTATTTTCTGTAGGGATGGGGTTTCACCAGGTTGGTTGGCCAGGCTGGTCTTGAACTCCTGACCTCAAGTGATCTGCCCACCTCGGCCTCCCAAAGTGCTGGGATTACAGGCTTCAGCCACTGCGCCTGGCCAAGACAGGACAATTTGACTAGGAAAACAAGTAATTCATGCAACTGACAAACACATAAAGTTCACAATGATGCTGGAGGAAAAAAGAGAACCCCTTCCCTATCTGCAAACAAACCCTCAACTCTGGTCAACATTTGGAGTAAGCTCCAACTCTCTATCCTGAAAATCAGTCATCAAAAGGAACAGTTAAGCGTTAAACTGCCTTTCTCGTACCATACTTCAAGGTAACAAACAAGTCCTGGCAGATGGAAAGCTGTTCATAGAGGAATTACAACTCATCAATGTGAAAGGAAAGTGAGAAAAGTGAGCCATGGTTTACTGACTGGGAAAATAGAGGTAATATCCACTACTTCAGCAGGTGGAGCCAAGGATTAAAGATAAGAAATGTCACAAATCCAGCTAGACCACATTAAGACCTCAATAAATATTTGCTTTTCTTTCTAACTCGAGTCTGGAAGAATCACACTGGCTTCCTCCTTACCTCAGGCACCTACATTCATTTATAACACACGCTCTGCAGGCAGACCCTGCAGGTGGCAGAAAGATTCGACGTGGAGTAAATGGAAATAGAGACCAGGGAGGAACTGAGCTGCACACAGTTGTCCTGTCCTGTCCTGTCTTGTCTTCTTTTCTTTTTCCTTTCCCTTTTTTCTTTTCTTTTCTATTCTTTCTTTCTTTTATTTTTTTTTTGAGATGGAGTTTCACTCTTGTTGCCCAGGCTGGATTGCAATGGTGCAATTGCAGTTGCAACCTCTGCCTCCCGGGTTCAAGCAATTCTCCCACCTCAGCCTCCCAAGTGGCTGGGATTACAGGTGTGCACCACCATGCCTGGCTAATGTTGTATTTTTAGTAGAGACGGGTTTTCACCATATTGGTCAGGCTGGTCTCGAACTCCTGACCTCAAGTGATTCACACACCTTGGCCTCCCAAAGTGCTGGGATTATAGGCGTGAGCCACCACACGCAGGCAGCACATAATTTTCTTTTCTCTTTCTTATTTATTAATTTTTTGAGATGGAGTCTCGCTCTGTCACCCAGGCTGGAGTGCAGTGGCACCATCTCAGTTCACTGTAACTGCCACATCCTGGGTTCAAGCGATTCTTCTGCCTCAGCCTCCCGAGTAGCTGGGACTACAGGCGAGAGCCACCATGCCTGGCTAATTTTTGTATTTTTGGTACAGATGTGGTGTCACCATATTGGCCAGGTTGGTCTCAAACTCCTGACCTCATGATCCGCCTGCCTCGGCCTCCCAAAGTGCTGGGATTACAGGTGTGAGCCACCGTGCTCGACTTTTTTTTTTTTTTTTTGGTCACCGCACAGTTTTCAAAGTTCCAGGGATGGCAAGGCACAGTGGCTCACCTGTACTCCCAGCACTTTGGGAGGCCAAGGCAGATCTCTTAACGCCAGGAGTTCAAGACCAAACTGGGCAACACAGTGAGACCCTGTCTCTCCAAAAACAGTAGAAAAATGAGCCAGGCATGGTGGTACTCGCCTGTAGTCCCAGGTACTCGGGAGGCTGAGGTGGGAGGATCGCTTGAGCCCCGGGTTGAGGTCAAGGCTGCAGTGAGTCATGATTATACCACTGCACTCCAGTCCTGGCAACAGAGCAAGGTTCTGTCTCTAAAAAATAAACATTTAAATTAAAAAATGAGGAAAAATAAAAAGTTAAAGTGCTCTCTGGACCATACTGTCAGGACATGAAAGAGTCACCTTCTCTTCCTTGATGCTACTGGCGCCCACACAGCAGCTATCAGCACCTGGGATCAAGCACACCAGAGAAGGAAGCGCACGGAAACCCACTTCCTCGACGGTGTGCACCGCCACTGTGAGTCATTACAGAGGGCTGACTGCTGAAAGGCTGGCTGTCAGGTGCCCGAAAAACACCCCAATGTTAACATGCAGCTACAGCTCCTCAGCAAAGCACCTATTTTGGAACTAGCCAAGAAAACGGCGTGTTCTTGGTGCTGTCCAACTCACCAAGTCGCTGCTGACCAGGAAAGCCGAGAGGTCCACCAGAACCCAGGTGGGGATCATAAAGAAGACGGCGTGGCAGCCCAGGATGTTGAGCAGCCGGAGATGGTGGATCCGTGAATCTCGCAAGACCTGGAAAGGAAAAGCCTCTTTAAAGGGTGATTAAAACTGTAAGTGGCAGTAAAAAAAAAAAAAAAAAAAAAAAA
>NW_016824064.1:0-788 GCF_001698545.2 Rhinopithecus bieti | reverse complement strand
TTTTCTTGGAATCTCCAATGGTCTATTTTGGATTGCATTGAATAATATGGCAACAAAAGGAATATCCTCATATAAAAGTAGGAAGAATCTTTTGAGAAACCACTTTGTGATGTCCTTATTCATCTCACTGAGTTGAACGATTCTTTTCATGGATCAGCTTGTTAGCACTGTTTTCGGGAAACCTGAGAAGGGATATTTTGGATCACATTGAAGAATATGGTGACAAAGGAAGTATCCTCAGATAAAAACTAGAAAGGACCATTCTGGGAAAGTTATTTGTGATGTGTGAATTCATCTCACTGAGTTACATCTTTCTTGTTTTGGAGCAGTTGCTGAAACTGTTTTCTTGGAATCTGCAAAGGGATATTTGGAAGAGCATTCAGGCCTGTTTTGAAAAAGGAAATATCCTCAGATAAAAACTAGAAAGAAGCTTTCTGAGAAACTATTTTGTAATGTGTGAATTCATCACACAGAGTTACACTGCTCTTTTCACTGAGAAGCTAGCTAACACTGTTTTCGTGGAAACTGCAATAGGTTATGTAAGAGCAGATTGGAATTTAGGGTGACAAATGAAATATCTTCAGACATAAGCAAAAAGAAGCTTTCTGAGAAACTGCTTTGTGATTTGTGAATTCATCTCAGAGAGTACACTGTTCTTTTCATTGAGCTGTTTGATAACACTGTTTGTTTTAGTGGAATCTGCAAAGGGATATATGCGAGGGCATTGATGCCTATAGTGAAAAAGGAAATATCCTCAGATAAAACTATAGAGAAGCTTTTGAGAAACT
>NW_016824063.1:0-1664 GCF_001698545.2 Rhinopithecus bieti | reverse complement strand
AGCGAGACTCCGTATCAAAAAAAAAAAAAAAGAATACTGTTGCTCCTTCTGTGTGAAATTTTAAATACTTCTCATAAAAGAATGTCATTTAGTCAAAATATAAGAACATAAATCTCAACGGCTATTGACTCCTGCCAATTTTTATCGTTTTAATCCCTTGTAAATCAGACAGAATACAATACAATATAGGTTAGTTTGTACCACATCAACCAGAACTGGGGTAGTCAATGGAGTGTAAAATGATCATCTGAAACTTTCTGTTGATAAAGTTTCAGAGAGATAAACATGCAACATTATTATAATGTGCACTCAGATTTTTCCATCCTAGGAACAAAGCTCATTATCAGAAAACTCTTTGAGTCACAATGTAATATAGATTTTTTTTTTTTTTTTTTTGTGATGGAGTCTCCCTCTATTGCCCAGGCTGGAGTACAGTGGTGCAATCTCGACTCACTGCAACCTCTGCCTCCTGGGTCCAAGCGATTCTCCCACCTCAGCCTCCCAAGTAGCTGGGACTATAGGTGTGTGCCAACACGCCCTGCTATTTTTTTTGCACTTTTAGTATAGATGGGGGGGTGCAGGGGTTTCACCATATTGGCCAGGTTGGACTCGAACTCCCGACTTCGTGATTCACCCACCTCAGGCTCCTAAAGTGCTGGGATTACAGACAAGAGCCACCGTGCCCGGCCAATACAGATTTTTAAAATTATTCTAATTTTTAAGATGTTCAGGGAAAAAAAAATTGTAATTTCTCAACCACTGTCAGAATATTCTTTACAAATCTCAATTCCTCATTATTCAAAATAGATTTCTTCTTGGTTTGGCTTCACTAGAAGAACAAGAGAAATCAGGCTGAGCAAGGTGACTCATGCCTGTAATCCCATTACTTTGGGAGCCAAGGAAGGAAGATTCCTAGAGCCCAGGAGTTCAAGACCAGCCTGAGCAACACAGTGAGACCTTATCTCTAAAAAAAATAAAGTTAGCTGGGCCTGGTGAAATAAAGTTAGCTGGGCCTGGTGGCATGCACTTCTGGTCCCAGCTACTATGGAGGCTGAGGTGGGAGGATCACTTGAGCCAGGGAGGGAGGTCAAGGTTGCAGTGAGCCATGATCGCACCACTGCACTCCAGTCTAAGTGACAGAGCAAGACTCTGTTTCACACACACACACACACACACACACACACACAGAGGCAGGGTGCAGTGGCTCACGCCTGTAATCCCAGCACTCTGGAAGGCCAAGACAGGCAGATCACCTGAAGTCAGGCGTTCAAGACCAGCCTGGCCAACATGGTGAACCGCATCTCTACTAAAAATACACAAATTAGCTGGGCATGGTGCACGCCTGAAATCCCAGCTACTCGGGAGGCTGAGGAAGGAGAATTGCTTCAACCCAGGAGGCAGAGGTTGCAGTGAGCCAAGATCACCCCACTGCACTCCAGCCTGTGCGACAGAGCGAGACTCTGTCTCAAAAAAAAAAAAAAAAAGAAAAAAAAATTAAGGTATTTTAATTATCTCATCATCATTTCAAATAAATTCAGTCTATGGCTTTTGTCTGTTTGTTTGGAGACAGGATCTTGCTCTGTCACCCAAGCTGGACTGTAGTGGTGCAATCATGGCTTACTGCAGCCTCGAGGCTCAAGTGATCCACCCACCACAACATTCCA
>NW_016824062.1:0-7760 GCF_001698545.2 Rhinopithecus bieti | reverse complement strand
AGAGAGAGAGAGAGAGCGCGAGAGCGTGTGTGTGTGTGCGCGCGCGTGTGTTGGGGGATCAGGGGAGGGTTAGTTATATATTTCGATTCTTTCCACCGAGCCCCAGACCACGCAGACCACCAGGGGCTGAAGAGTGCAGGACTTGAGAAACCCTCCTTCTTCCCCGCCCCCTTGGCCCCAGCGGTCGGTGCGCTGGGGCTGCAGCTCCCGACCCGCGGCGGTGGAGTCCCGAGATTGGGGTGAGCGCGTGCGTGCGTATGTGCACGCGGGCGCGCGCGGAGTGGATAACCAGCTTCCCTGCTAGCCCCCAAACCCGGCGGACACTCACAGCACCAGAAGCACAACACGCCCTGGCCCAGGCGGCACACGTATGCCCACATGTATCCAGCACACAACACAGCAGTCAGTCTCCCCAAACAGCACCCGCTACCAACCCAACAAGCTCACGATCCGACTGCACTCATCTGCCCAGGCATCTATCTCTCTCTGCCCCTCCCCACCCGGCGGCACCCTCCCGTGGACACCCACTCTGCCAGATCTGCCCCCCCAACACCGCATACACAATGTACACTTTCCGGGGCACCCTCCCCCCACTTCTCTTGGCACTAAATCCACAGGAAGGTGGTTCATATGAATGATCTTGAGAAATAACTTAACCCCGTTATTCACAATCAGGGATCCTCTTAGGGGCATCCCAAACCCCCCAACCTCTACCTCCCATAGTTCGGCTGCCCGCTAAGGGGGAAGGGCAGGAGGCTCACCCCATTACTCACCGTTTCCTCTCGGCCTCCCGAGCGGAGTGGGCAAGTGAGGGGGGTGAGGAAGGTACGCGATGCCCCGCCACCGGGCGCCTCACCGGCCGCAGCGGCTCATCGCCCCGCGGGCTGCCCGCCGGCCGCAGCCGCGTCCGGGGCATGTCAGTCCGCCGCCGCCCGCCCGCCGGGGTTCGTGGGCTCGCAGCTGTCAAGGAGCTGCCGGGCAGCGCATCTGGAGCGCGGGGTCTAGGCGGGCGGGTGTCTGGGGCCAGGGCGAGGGGCCCCGGGAGGGGTCTTTCCGCGCGGATTTCAGAAAGAGGGAAACCCCTACCCAGAGCCGGGGCTGGAATCTACGCCCGGGAGAGGCCCGGAGTCCCGGCCGCGGGCGGCGGGGGATTCCTGCCGGGAGGGGCAGGAAGGGGAGCAGCCCGGCGCGCCCTGGCGGCTCCGAGGGACCCGGGCTCGGGCTTGCGGTCGCGTCGCCTGGGCTTTCCCGGGGCTGGGAGCGCGCCGGCTCTCCGCCTTGCACGCTGTCACCGCGGGAGACGTCTCGGCCTCGCCGCGCGCAGAGGGGACGCGCGGAGAGGCTGGTTTCTGGGCGAGCGGAGAGCTTTGCCCATTAAGCTGCCGCAAGAAGCCAAATCAAAAAGCCAATCTCCAAGCCTCCAAACGGAACGTCACCCTATCAGCTGGGAGAGAGCGCCGCACCGAATGACAAGCCGTGCATATTTATCCTCACGCGCCGAGGGGAGACTCTCAGAACGCTCCTCTACCGGCGACGAGGAAGTCGAGCCCGCATCCCGCAACCCGTATCCAGAGCCCCCGAGGGCCGAATTCAGATCGAACCCCTGCCCCGCGTCCAGCCACCCCAGTCGCTGGAGCCTGGTGCCCACGCCTCCCGGCCGGCAGCACATTAAAACGGCGGCGCGTCCTGACCTGGATTCCGCCGAGTTGGGAGCTCCAGGCAGCAGGCGGGCGCGCGGCATCGGCTTTCCCCTTGTCCTCAGGAGACGCTGCCTGCAATTCCGAAATTAAGTCTCCACCAAACACATCTGTGGTTTTTAAATATAGCAGGGAACTATTACCCAGGCAGGGTCCACCCAGGCCTAGGGGAGGAGTTGAGGGGGATGGAGGTTGGCAGTAGAGGGAAAAGAAAACTCCTTTTTCCCCCTCTTTTTTCTTCTCGTCTTGGTGCACAACCCAGCCTGTCATTTTCTCAACCCAAGTCAAACAACAGCTTGTGAGAGACGCTTGGGTGAGCTCTGGTATGTTGGCTTTTCGGGTTTTAAAGCTAAAAATAAGAGGGGGCTGCCTCCCAAATTGCTGCTTACTCTGGGCCCGGAGGCTGGAAGAGAGCTGGTCCTTTGATGCAGCAACGGGACTAGGGCTTGGGGCTTGGCTCTGGCGAAGTGTACACACGATGGGGTTTCACCATGTTGGCCAGGCTGGTCTTGAACTCCTGACCTCAAGTGATCTGCCCGCCTCGGCCTCCCAAAGTGCTGGGATTACAGGTGTGAGCCACCGCGCCCAGCCTAAATTGGAAACATCTTAATTTTCCAACACAGCAAATTGGTGAAGTAAACATGTTTTGTTGACATAATGCTGTATTCTACCACTGTAAAAATACCGATGCAGCATTCTGTGTACTGGCATGGAAAGGTTTTTATAATATATCGTGGACAGAGAGGAAAAAAAAACCCAGAACACAGCATGTACAGGGGCGGCAGAGTGGGGATGAATGCCCTGGCAGCCTAAAAACACCAAAATGGTACTGGTTATCTCTTGGTGGTGGGATTTCTGGTGATGTTTTTTCTCTTTAGATCAATCAACTTTATTGAGGCATAATTTACATACAACAACTCACCTTTTTTGTGATATATGCTTTATGAAGGCATCAAAAGCAAGGTCTAGCACACAGGCTAAATGACTGTCTCAGTAGTGAGGAACATGAATCTGCAAAACTCAGTAGTGAGGAACATGAATAATATTTCAAGATACCTGCAAAAACTAACTGATGATATTAAAATATCTAACATTTCTAATGGAGATAAAGTTACAGGTATCCAAACATCACTGCTACTACTAAAATCTCACCTGTTTTAAGTATATAGTTTGATGAGTTTTTATACAAGTACATACATGTAGAGCAACAACCTCAATCAAGATATAGAACATTTTCATCTCCCCCAAAAGTTCTTTCAGGCCCCTTTATACTCATCTGCTCTTCCCACAGGCAACTATTGATCTGCTTTCTGTCACTATGGATTAGTTTTACTTGTGTCAGAATTTTATTTGTTTGCTTGTTAATATCTATTGGTATCTTTTCAGTGAACATTACCTATTCACTAAAACTGAACCAGCAACAACAACAGAATTGGTCATGTCATTTTTTTATAACTACCAAACAGAACAGACAGGAGCCTTGTCTTCCTCTTGTCACCTGTCATAGGGCAATGCTGGGGGGAGGAAGGCAAGAGGTGCCAAAGCATGTTCAGCCAATGCTGTGGGCAGAGCTGATTTGCATGGGTTCCTCTGAGTTCTAGGTAGACTGAAATAGCAAAGCCCAACTCTGCATTCTGGGCCTCAGTGTCCTCACCAGTACAATGGGAATAATAATAATTAATTAATAATAATAATGCCCACCTCATGAGGTTGTTGTGAAAATTCAGTGAGTACAGACCAATCCCCAAATATATATCAATTCTCCTTCTCCCCTACTTTTTTCTCCCCCAACCCTGCTTCTCTCTCATCTTAAGTTCTATAGCCAACTTTCATGTGGCCTATGAAGTCTCAGACTGCTTTTAATTCTGGACATTCTCACTTCTTTTTTTTTCTCCTCACTAGATGCATACAGGGTTGGAAAACATTAAATGTAATGACACCATACTTCCACTTCTGCCATTGTTATTTATATCTGGTTGTACTGGAACCCAAGGAGATGTTCACGGGAAAGCTGGAAAGCAAGCTATTTATCATCAGCATTGGGAGTAAAGAGCCACAAACCTCCTTTGCAAGTCAGGAGGAAACTTAGGACCCAAGAAGCTACAGGAATCAGCCCAGTCACAGAGCTTGGTAAGAACTAGACAGACTCTTTTAAAAACAGACTGAATTGTGTCTCCCAAAACTTGATGTTGAAGCCCTAACCCTTAGTACCCAGAATGTGCCTGGGTTTTGAGATAGGGTCTTTAAAGAGGTAATAAAATTAAAACAGTGCCATCAGGGTGGGCCCTAATCCACTATGATTGCTATCCTTATAAGAAGAGGAGATTAGGACACAGACAGACAGAAGGACAACCTTGTGAGGACACAGCGAGAAGGCCGCCATCTGCAAGCCAAGGAGAGAGAAATCAAATGTGCTGACACCTTGATGTGGGAGTTCTAGCCTCCAGAACTGTGAGAAAATAATTTCTGTTATTTAAGCCACTCAGTCTTTGGTATTTTGTCATAGTAGCCCTAATTCTGTGAGTCCTTGTCAGAGAATACCCTTTCTCCAGAGGCTGAGCAGCAAGTAATAGGGCAGATGGGATGAATAGTGGGAAGGGACCACGTGGCTTCTTGGTGAGGCCCCAGTATTTATCATTATGCTGCAGAACTCCGCAAGTTAGTGCCTCCCTAAAAGTGGGGCCTCAGGCACTTCACAAGCAGCAGACCTGCCAGTCCTGGCCACCAGTGGCACTGCATCCCGCACAAGCCATAGTGTCTCTTCTCACAAGCAACCTAGGTGCCAGCATTCCGCAGCACTTGGAGTATACAATCTGATAGCAGCTGAGAAACAAGAGCAGTCAAGTTGAAGCTAAAGGTAAGTTCTGGAACAACTCTGTGGGGAAGATGGAAGTTTAGTAAGCCCTGTCTGATAATAGGGTATTTAGTGAGACATAATTCTTTCCTATGAGTTATATTATTTTTAATCTCGTCATATCTTGTATTTCAAAAATTTGTCACTTCAATATCATTTCTTTTTTCCTTTTACAAAGTTTATTGCAGTAGGATATACATACAGAAATGTGCACAAGTCATAACTATAGCTCAAAGAATTTTCACAATGTGAATATATTTTATTTAATCATCATCCAGAACAATAAATATTACTAGTACTCCAGCAGCTCCCCTCGTGCCTCTCCCAGTCATGCTTCTTCCTCTTCTCCAGAGGGAACGGCTGCCCTGACTTCTAAAACCACACATTAATCTTATGTGACTTTGAACTCTATGTAAATAGAAGCAGATGGAAAGTACTATTTTGGGGGGTTCTTTGCCCAACATAATTTTGGTCATGTTCATCCATATTGTTGTGTGTAGCAGCAATTTGTGATTTATCATTGTTGTCTAGTTTCCTTTGAATGAATATGCAACTCAACTTTGTACTCTGCTCTTGATATCTAAATTGTTTCCAGTGTTTTATTTTTTGAATAATGCTGCTGTGAACATTTGCCTATACTCTCCCTCTCCAAGACTGTTTGATCACATTCTCCTCAGCACTTAGTATTGTCAGACTACTTAAAGTTAGTCATTCTGGTGGGTATAAATTTAACTTTAATTTGTGGCTTTAATTTGCATTTCAAAAAAATTTTACTGTAAGTTCTGGGATACGTGTGTAGAACGTGCAGGTTTGTTACATAGATATACGTGTGCCCTGGTGGTTTGTTGCACCCATCAACGCATCATCTAGGTTTTAAGCCCCGCACGCATTAGGTATTTGTCCTAAATGCTCTCCCTCCCCTGGGCCCTACCCACCGACAGGCCCCCGTGTGTGATGTCCCCCTCCCTGTGTCCACGTGTTCTCATTGTTCAACTCCCACTTACAAGTGAGAATATGCAGTGTTTGGTTTTCTGTTCCTGTGTTAGTTTGCTGAGAATAAGCAATCATCCAGCTTCATCCATGTCCCTGCAAAGTACATGAACTCATTCTTTTTTATGGCTGCATAGTATTCCATGGCGTACATGTGCCACATTTTTCTTTATCCAGTTTATCATTGATGGGCATTTGGGTTGGTTCCAAGTCTTTGCTATTGGGAACAGTGCTGCAATAAACATATGTGTGCATGTGTCTTTATAGTAGAATGATTTATAATCCTTTGGGTATATACCCACTAGTGGGATTGCTGGGTCAAATGGTATTTCATTCTAGATCTTTGAGGAATTGCCACACTGTCTTCCACAATGCTTGAACTAATTTACACTCCCACCAACAATGTAAAAGTGTACCTATTTCTCCGTATCCTTGCAAGCATCTGATGTTTCCAGGCTTTTTAATGATCACCATCCTAACTGGTGTGAGATGGTATCTCATTTTGATTTTGATTTGCATTTCTCTAATGACTAGTGATGATGAGCTTTTTTTCATGTTTTTTGGCTGCATAAACATCTTCTTTTGAGACGTATCTGTTCATACCCTTCACCCACTTTTCATAGGGTTGTTTGCTTTTTTCTTGTAAATTTGTTTAAGTTCCCTGTAGATTCTGGATATTAGCCCTTTGTCAGATGGATAGATTGCAAAAATTTTCTCCCATTCTGTAGGTTGCCTGTTCACTCTAATGATAGTTTCTTCTGCTGTGCAGAAGTTCTTTCGTTTGATTAGATCCCATTTGTCAATTTTGGCTTTTGTTGCCATTGCTTTTGGCATTTTAGTCATGAAGTCTTTGCCCATGCCTATGTCCTGAATGGTATTGCCTAGGTTTTCTTCTAGGGTTATTATGGTTTTGGGTTGGACATTTAAGTCTTTAATCGATCTTGAGTTAATTTTTGTGTAAGGTGTAAGGAAGGGGTCCAGTTTCAGTTTTCTCCAGACGGCTAGCCAGTTTTCCCAGCACCATTTATTACATAGGGAATCCTTTCCCCATTGCTTGTTTTTGTCAGGTTTGTTGAAGATCAGATGGCTATAGATGTGTGGTGTTATTTCTGAGGCCTCTGTTCTGTTCCATTGGTTTATATATCTGTTTTGGTATCAGTACCATGCTGTTTTGGTTACTGTAGGCTTATAGTATAGTTTGAAGTTAGGTAGTGTGATGCCTCTAGCTTTGTTCTTTTGCTTACAATTGTCTTGGCTATATGGGCTCCTTTTCGGTTCCGTATAAAATTTAAAGTAGTTTTTTCTAATTCTGTGAAGAAAGTCAATGGTAGCTTAATGGGAATAGCATTGAAACTGTAAATTACTTTGGGCAGTATGGCCATTTTCATGATATTGATTCTTCCTATCCATGAGCATGGAATTTTTTTTCATTTGTTTGTGTCCTCTCTTCTTTCCTTGAGCAGTGACTGGTAGTTCTCCCTGAAGAGTTCCTTCACGTCCCTTGTAAGTAATATTCCTAGGTATTTTATTCTCTTTGTAGCAATTTTGATTGGGAGTTCACTCATGATTTGGCTCTCTGCTTGTCTATTGTTGGTGTATAGGAATGCTTGTGATTTTCACACATCGATTTTGTATCCTGAGACTTTGCTAAAGTTGCTTATCAGCTTAAGGAGTTTTCAGACTGAGATGATGGGGTTTCTTAATATACAACCATGTCATCTGCAAACAGACAATTTGACTTCCTCTCTTCCTACTTGAATACCCTTTATTTCTTTCTCTTGCCTGATTGCCTTGGCCAGAAATTCCAATACTGTGTTGAATAGGAGTGGTGAGAGAAGGCATCCTTGTCTTGTGCCAGTTTTCAAAGGGAATGCTTCTAGCTTTTGCCCATTCGATATGATATTAGCTATGGGTTTGTCATAAATAGCTCTTATTTTCAGATATGTTCCATCAACACCTGGTTCATTGAGAGTTTTAGCATGAAGGGATGTTGAATTTTATCAAAGGACTTTTCTGCATCTATTGAGTTAATCATGTGTTTTTTGTCATTGGTTCTGTTTATGTGATGAATTATGTTTATTGATTTGCATATGTTGAACCAGCCTTGCATCTCAGGGATGAAGCTGACTTGCTTGTGGTGGATACACTGTTTGATGTGCTACTGGATTCAGTTTGCCAGAATTTTATTAAGGATTTTGCACTGATGTTCATCAGAGATA
>NW_016824061.1:0-790 GCF_001698545.2 Rhinopithecus bieti | reverse complement strand
CTTTCTTTAAACAACCAGTTAATTTATTTCAGGACAAGAATTTACCATATAACACTCTTTTTGTATAAATTCCCCCCCCCCCCCTTTTTTTTTTGCCCTTTTCTTTCGAAGATGATAACCCTTCTTTTCCAAAGCGAACCTTTTTTTATGTCTGTGAACTAGACTGTCTAAGGCCACAAGAATAGAAGTTACTGTAATACATGTTACACTGTTAACTTTTAGCAAACTTTAGTTTTTTTGAAAACCTTGTAAGTTTGGGATTTTAATTAATCTTTGCTGTTAATAAGACCTTGTTTTGTCCACATTAGAATTGCTATGATGGCTTTTAAAGGAACAGGGTACACTTTTTTTTTCTTAACTACTTGGATATTTCTCTTTCTTTCTTTCTTTCTTTCTTTGACGTTCTCTCTCTTTGACTTTCCTTTTGCCTCTGTCTCTTCCTCTCTCTCTCTGCCTCTGTCTTTCCTTGCCTCTGCCAGCGCTTATGCTTCTGTTCTTTCAACCACTGTGTGTTGGGGGCGGGGGGTCTAGAACCGGCTGTAACCAAGTGTCTATATACAGGAACTGGTCTGGGTTCCCTGGCTCACATGTTACCTTGTGCTATACCTTTGAAACAAGGGACCTGTCCAGGCTTCCTTCTAATGGCCAACCTACCTCTAATGCTGGCCAGTCTATCTTACACAAAGTTTTAAGTTTTCCTGGTGTCATAGTACTCCATAGTCTCCCTTAAATCCTTTTTTTGAAATTTTTCAACATAGTTCCTGTGGGGTGGGCTTACTTTTGTGCCTCA
>NW_016824060.1:0-793 GCF_001698545.2 Rhinopithecus bieti | reverse complement strand
TAGGCTTCAATGTGATCCAAAATATCCCTCCTCAGATTCCCCAAAACAGTGCTATCAAACTGATCCATGAGAAGAATCGTGTAACACTGTGCATTGAATCCAAAATTTGAAAGCCATTTCTCACAATGTTTCCTTCTTGTTTTTGTCTGAGGATATTTACTTTTTCACCATAAGATTCAATGTGCTTCAAATTATTCCTTTGCAGATTCCAAGAAAACACTTTTATCAGACTTATAAGTAAAAAGAACAGTGTAACATTGTGAGATGAATTCACACACCTCAAAGCATTTTCTCAGAAAGCTTCTTTCTAGTTTTTATCTGAGGATTTTTTTTTCGCTATAGACTTCAATGCGACCCCAAGTATCACTTTGTAGTTTCCATGAAAACAGTGTTAACAAACTGCTCAATGAAAACAATGGTGTAACTCTGTGAGAAGAATTCACACATCACAAAGCAGTATCACAGAAAGTTTCTTTGTAGTTTTTATCTGAGGATATTTCCTTATTTATTATATTCCCCAATGCACTGCCAAATATATTTTTGCAGATTCCACGAAAACAGTGTTATAAAACTGCACAATGAAAAGAACTGCATAAGTCGAATTCAAACATCACAAAGAAGTTTCTCAGAAGACTTCTTTCTAATTTTTATCTGAGGATTTTTTCTCCTTCACTACAGGCCTAAATGCACTCCCAAATATCCCGTTGCAGATTAAACGAAAACCGTGAGAGCCAACTGCTGAAAGAAAGGAAAGGTGGAACTCTGTGAGATGAATTCACACATCAGGAAGACA
>NW_016824059.1:0-783 GCF_001698545.2 Rhinopithecus bieti | reverse complement strand
GCATTGAATCTCATTTGCTTTTATGTTGACTGTCTTCTATCATTTTAACTCTTTGGGTTTATTTTATTTTATTTTTTTGGTCATTTTATTTTGCTTATTTTCTCAATTCTCTGGTATTGTTTTTAGTAGTATCGACCCTGCCTTGTATCTTTTTCAACGTGGTTTTCATCTCTGTAATGGTTTTAGCTTTCTTTCCCACATTAGTTTTAACTAAGCATGGGTTTTTTCTTTTGCTTTTGTCTTTGACATAGTTCCATTGCAGTTACTCATCTATGTTGAGATATTTTAAGGAGGTACTTGCTTCAATATTTTAAATTCAGTTGGTATCTTTGTTGATTTTATTTTCTTGATAGCAATATTTTGTTTTTTTCCTACAATTCACCTTTTAAAAAAATATAATTTAAGTTCTGGTATACATGTGCAGAACATGCAGATTTGTTACATAGGTATACACGTGCCATGGTGGTTTGCTGCACCCATCAACTCATCATCTACATTAGGTATTTCTCCTAATGCTATCCCTCCCCTACTCCGCCAACCTCCTAACAGGCTCCTGTGTGTGGTGTTCCCCTCCCTGTGTCCATGTGTTCTCACTGTTCAACTGCCACTTATAAGTGGGAACATGCAGTGTTTGGTTTTCTGTTCTTGTGTTAGTTTGCTGAGAATCATGGTTTCCAGCTTCATCCATGTCCCTGCAAAGGACATGAACTCATTATTTATGGTTGCATAGTATTCCATGGTATATATGTGCCACATTTGCTTTATCCATTCTATCATTAATGG
>NW_016824058.1:0-791 GCF_001698545.2 Rhinopithecus bieti | reverse complement strand
CTCACAGAGTTACACGATTCTTTGCTTGGAGCAGGTTGCTAACACTGTTCCCATGGAATCTGCAATAGGATATTTGAGAGCACATTGAAGCCTATGGTGTCAAAGGAAATAACCTCAGACAAAAAGCCAAAAGGAAGCTTCTGAGAAACTGTATTGTGATGTGTTAATTCATTCCACAGATTTACACTGTTGTTATCATGGAGCAGTTTGGATACACCGTTTTCATGGACTCTGCAAAGGGATATTTGCGAGCTCATTGAGGCCTAAGGTGAAAAAGGAAAACTGCTTTGTGATTTGTGAATTAATCTCACAGAGTTACACGATTCTTTTCATGGAGCAATTTGGTAGTACTACTTTTGGGGCTTCTGAGAACGGATATTTTGGATCACATTGAGGCCTATGGTGACAAAGAAAATATCTTCAGATAAAAAATTGAAAGAAGCTGAGAAAGTTCGTTGTGATGTGTGAATTAATCTCACTGAGTTACACTTTCCTTCTCATGGAGCAGTTTGCTAACACTGTTTTCGTAGAATCTGCAAAGGGATATTTGGGAGGGCCTTGAGGCCAATTTTGAAAAAGGGAATATCCTCAGATAAAAACTTGAAAGTAGTGTTCTGAGACACTGCTTTGTGATGCGTGAATTCATCTCACAGAGCTACACTGTTCTTGTCATTGAGCAGTGTGCTTACTCTGTTGTTTTTTTTTTTTTGGAATCTGCAATCTAATATTTTGGAGCACATTGAAGCTTGTGGTGACAAAGGAAATATCCTCATAGAAAGACCAAAAGAATA
>NW_016824057.1:82486-84549 GCF_001698545.2 Rhinopithecus bieti | reverse complement strand
TGTTTACCGCAACCTCTGCCTCCCGGGTTCAAGCAATTATCCTGCCTCAGCCTCCTGAGTAGCTGGGATTACAGGCGTGTGCCACCGTGGCAGGCTAATTTTTGTATTTTTAGTAGAGACGGGGTTTTACCATGCTGGACAGGCTGGTCTTGAACTTCTGACCTCAGGTGATCCGCCCGCCTTGGCCTCCCAAAGTTCTGGGGTTACAAGCGTGAGCCACTGTGCCTGGCCTAAAAAATATTATTTTAAAAGGAGCAGCATAGTTTAACAACTCATACATGAAAGCAATATGCATGGTAAAATAAGATTTACATGAAGCCTACTTACAGTCACCACTTAAACAAATCCCAGCTTTCCTTTCCCCTTTTAAATTTGTATTCATTCTTACATACATATATAATCCTTTAAATCATTTGAGGATAAACACTCAAACATTACACATAAGGCTGAAGTCCTCTCTGACGATTTGGATTGTGGTTCTATTGTGAGGATAACCAGTTTCTATTACTTAGGCTGTGACTTGTTACTAGGGCTCCACTGCTTATTCTGCTTCCTCTGAGTGAAGTTCCCTGACAGCCAGGTCCCTCTCTCTTGATAATCTCACAACTTCCTCTCCCTGCAATCTGCCTTTGGCAACTTGTGTGAAACAGACTTGTGTGGTCAAACTAGCCTGATCCTGCACGTACTATTCCCTTTGCGTGTCATTCTTTTCCTTCTCTTCACTACCCAGTGTACTCCAGTTCTTCTTTCCCTGCTGCGACCAAATGTCACATCAGATCTAAATTCTTTCCTGTGCCTGAAAACTGTTTTGTGTAATAAAGAGCCCTGGAGAAATTAAGCCCATGAGATCTGGAGCTACATTTCTTGGTTAGGATTCTGGATTTTGTCTCTTATTAGCTATCTTAGACCAGTTAATTAACCTCATTGAGTCTCAGTTTCCTTGTTTGTGAAATGAGTATATAAGCGGATATTAATACCTACTTCAAAATGCTGTTAGTGTGATTAAATGAGTTAACAGATGGGAAACACTGAGATCATGCTGCCTAGAAGATAGTGAGCGTTTGGTAACTGTTGTGATTATGGATATTTTAGCATCCTTAATTAGAATACTCTTCACATTTTACGATAACCTTTTCCTCTCTGCCTACCTTCTCCAGTCCTCAAGGGCTGCACCATGTCATCATTTACTTAGTTTCATCCCCACTTCACCTTGCATCTGCCCCAAACTCCAAAGTCTACACAACAAGTGCAATGCCAGCCACTTAGCAGGTGCTCCATCAAGAAGAAAGAATGGCATAGTGTCAAGCACCTTAGTAACAGAAAGCTTCAATCTGCACTATTACACAGAGTACTTTTAGGGGACTCTCCGTTGGAGCTCTCAGACTCCAGGCTTTCTTGCTTCCTCTTTCCCTTGGAACCAAATTAAAAAAGAGACTTTGACTTTCTGTCTGGCCTTTCCCAGCTTTCCTTTCCTTGATCCTGATGGATCAAGTGGTGTTGAGTCTACAGCATACCTCAGGTGGAGGTTTCTTTGCCGCCTACCTCTCCACTTCTTTTCATTCCTTGCATCTCACTCTCTCATTCCCTACAAGTCCACCTTATTGATCACTTTTTACCATAGAAAGACTTCCTATAGAAGCAGCTTTCTAAGCAATGTCGACAAAGTGCCTCAGACCCCTGGCCCCAGTTGATTCTGGTTTAAAGGTCTATGCTTTCATTCTTTCTTTTCCTCACTAAAATTTTGAAAACAATTGAGGAAAAAAAAAAAAAACAGTCTTTCTGACAGTTTCTAACAGTTTGCAGCATGCTTGCCTCACAGCCAACTTGAATTGAGCCTTGTAGCTTTTAAACCA
This sequence comes from Rhinopithecus bieti, assembly GCF_001698545.2. Taxonomy (NCBI): domain Eukaryota; kingdom Metazoa; phylum Chordata; class Mammalia; order Primates; family Cercopithecidae; genus Rhinopithecus; species Rhinopithecus bieti. The sequence continues at coordinate 82,696 of NW_016824057.1, read as the reverse complement.
AAAGAATGACATTTTAAAAGTTTCTCTTATTGGTACATTCCAATCGAGTTAATTGTGCTCTGTAAGAATTTTAAAAAGTAAAAATGTACCTGCAAGAGTCACAATTAAGGTAAAGAGATGTGTTTTATTCGGCACTACTATTAAGTGATATCAGTGAACATCCATAACCTGCATTACTTTGTCACTCATTATCAACGTGAATACATCTTC
>NW_016824057.1:75457-78740 GCF_001698545.2 Rhinopithecus bieti | reverse complement strand
TTTAATTAATTTTGAATCTCTTTTATCATTTTCTATCAACCAACATTGTAAACTCTCATCATAACAAGAATACATTGAAAATTATGATGGAAATGAAAATATTTAAGATATCAGTCCAAACATCCAGACATAGATGGACACAGATACATAAACAGGACACACACACACACACATTCAAGGACATCATTGTTTGGTATATTTCCTTGACATCTAAGATGACACCACTGCAGTATAGACATCAAAAATTTCATTGTCACTATGTTTTGACAGATGTGATCATTTAGCAAACTTGGTAGCTCAAAGAATCTGCACAAGCCCTTTGTCTTTTTGATTCCTTGCTTTATCTAACAACATTTCTTGAGTGCTAACCACGTCCCAGGCACTGTTCCATGTGTTGGGGCTAGAACAGCTTCTTCTCTCATGGTGTTTATATTCTAATGAAATTTTTGATCTCACAGACACACACACACACACACACACAGAGAATAGATACATAGATAAATTATGTATACATAGTTTATTTTCAGCAGTTTGACAATGATGTAGTAGATGATAGATAGATAGATAGATAGATAGATAGATAGATAGATAGATAGATAGGGGTTCACACACACCCACCACACACACACACACACACACACACACACAGATGTTGATTGCTATTTGTTCTATTGCCTGATTTCTATCCCCTGTAACCACCAGAATTGGTGATAAAATTATTGAGCTGGAAATGAAAGCTGCTAACTACTCTCAAATTCTAAAGAAAATCATCTTTCTAGCCTCAAATTTGGGACCAGACTCCTTCTTACAGGATTTTCTGAGAGGGTATTAAACCATCTCTGTCCTCTCCCCAATCTACAATGAGAGGATTAGACCCAGGAAATATTTGGGGCATTGGTTGTCCAGGATTTTAGCAAGAGAATGGTCTTTTCTAGTCCTTGATCTTTTCTCTCTATGCCAAGGAAAGGAGGAATTCCAAAAAGATAAGTTGAAGACTGGATATGGCTTTCAAGAAGGAAACACTAGCATCACTCCCCTCAGCTTAAGTGCCTGCTGAGATGAGAGCAGCAGGCCTATCTGATGTTCTCATGAGAAAGAAGCAAGAAGGCAGATTTCTTGACATTGCTTTGTAGTTGTTGCTCGAAGTTTCGGAGCCTACAGGAACATAAAGATGGTATCTGTTTCTGATCCAGAGATTTCTGAAGGCAAGAAATCTGCTAAGGTAGCACATGCCAGCAGTGTGTACAGAGATAATGTAATGAGCTGGGGGCAGAAGAGAGAGTGGCATCCTATATTCCAGTTTGCTCTGGCTTTTTGGACCACGCAAGAAGTTAGGATCTCAGTAGCTTCTTACAAAAGCATACAGAAATTAGAGGTGATTCAGGTCACTTCCAAGGCAAAACAACTCAAGGTCCAATTTTAATAAGGAATCAGGGGATTGATGATAAGACTGAAGTGAGATTTTGCTGCTTTTCTCTGAAGCTGGTCTTCAGATACAGAGGACACAAGATGAAGTGGAAAAACTGCTTACATTATATGCTTGCAGGTACACTTAAAGGAATCACTCATCTCTTTAAAAAATTCTATTCTACTCAAGCATTTTTTTCCAGATTTAAGATCCCCCTTTACATTCTTTCAACAGATATTTATTGAATGCTGACAATGTTCCAGGTCGTATTCTTGGTGCTGGGGATATAACAATGAACAGACACATATATAGAGAGAAAGACTATAAACCGAGTCCACTATCAGTGTCAAAGCTGCCAGCACGAAGATTGCAAGTTGTACTGACCGCAGTGTCAAGCACAAGAGGAGCCCTGATATACATTATATTGAATGAATAAATGAGGTTAAATTAGATGACTTCTAGGATCATTTCCAGTTTTGTTAGTTTGTGTTTACCTTATTGTCTCCAACTCTGTTAGTTGTGCATATCTTATTTGGACATAATTTTAATATTAATCAAGTACCAATTATGTTCTGGATAATGCTAAAGTGTATCATATATTTGTGTGTTCTCATTTAATTTTCATAGCAGCACTATGAAGTAGATTTGATTATCCCATTTTACAGATGAAGGCACTAAGGCTCATAGGTTAAATGTTTTACCCAATTGGCACAGCTGGAATTTGAAGGCTACGGGTTTTTTATTTGGTTGGTTGGTTTTTTTTTTTCTTTTGCTCCAAATCCTGTACTTTTTCTGTTAGATCACACTGTCTCCCTAACATTATGGTACTATATACTACAAAGTGCTAGAGCATCATATAATTAGCATTCATAGTGAAAACTACAGTTTTCAAACTATCTTTACATTGTATATATATATGCATTTATCTCACTTTTTTGCATAGGAATACACACACATACACATATATATATTCTTAGTTATACTCTGTGCAGACAGAGAAGATACTCTTCATTGTTTTATGGATCAAAAAACTGATATTTATAAAAGTTAAATTATATAACTAAGAAGAGTTATTACTGAGATTGGAGCTCATGTCTTCCAATGCCAATTACTATACTTTCAATATAACACAATGTCTCAGTGACCCTCAGAAGATGCTTTTTTCTTCCAAATCTCCTTCAAACTCTAGTTTAAAACATAACTGCTCTAGGAAGTATCTCCTGGTAATACCATTTGACCTCAAATCATGTGTATTCTTCATTTATCTTCTGTACTTCTAAGTTTCATGTGATAATAATAGCTAATATTTGTTGAGTCTTCTATGTACCAGATGTTGTTCTAGGCACTATGCATGTACTGATTCCCTTACAGCTCATAGCATCCTCTTGAGGTAGATTCCATTGCAGTTCCCATTTTATAGATGAGGACACTCGGACATAAATTGGTTATGTGAGTTGTCCAGTCTTAGAGAACTGGTAAGAAGCTGAATTAGCTACTTGGGAGGCTAAGGTTGGAGGAATGTTCCAGGGCAGGTGTTTGAGTTCGGGGTAGCAGTGAGCTGTGATTGCACTACTGCACTCCAGACTAGGTGACAGAGCAAGATGCTGTGGAAAGAAAGAAAAGAAAGACAGAAGGAAGAAGGAAGGAAAAGACAGAAGAAAAGACAGAAAGACAGAAGAAAGAAGGAAGGAAGGAAAGAAAGAAAGAGAAAGAGAGAGAGAGAAAGAGAGAGGAAGGAAGGAAGGAAGGAAGGAAAGAAGGAAGGAAAGAAAGAAAAGGAAAGAAAGAAGAAAGAAGGAAGGAAGGAAGGAAGGAAGGAAGGAAGGAAGGAAGGAAGGAAGGGAGAGGAAGGAAGGAAGGAAGGGAAGGAAGGAA
>NW_016824057.1:50162-74415 GCF_001698545.2 Rhinopithecus bieti | reverse complement strand
CTCCTTTGACATGTGGAGATTACAATTTAAGATGAGATTTGGGTGGCGTCACAGAGCCAAACCATATCACCCATGTTACACATTCATGCTTGTTAGAGCTATGTCTCAAAAGCAAATAGCTGATTCTGCCATTTGCCTGCTTTTAAACATCCAATGCCTCCCCTGTGCCTCTGACAACATTTTCAAATGTGGCATAAATCTAAATAACCCAGGAAACTTGAAGGAAATGTAATTTTCAAATCTAAGTAACTTGTTTATTCAACAAGCTCCCTGAGGGATGTTGATACCCATTTAAAGTTGAAAAACATTGGTCTTTAGGGATTAAATACAGACTCTTCAGCTTAGCATTCAAAGCCCACTTTTCATTGTCCTGTCCCGGCATTTCCAGCCTTATCTTCTGGTAAGTCTACATTTCAATCATGTTCCCAAACCCCCTAGTACTGGCTCTGCACAGAACAGGCATTCATTATGGTTTATAAATTGACCTCGCTATTTCAGTGTTCTAGTCCACTAAGCTAAGTAGCTGCCAAGGTGTTGTAGGAAATTATATTAAATTATATTGGTCTGTGTCCTTTGCATACTCTATTACTTCTCCTTTCTTTTCCATCAAACTTGGTGCTGCCTGAAAATTTAATTTTTCAAAGTGACATTTAGTTCTTATTTAGCCATTGAGCTTCAAAGTATGGTCACAATAGAGTGGTAATGCAAAAGCAAAAATATTTCTCACGTTGAGCATAGCAACCCCAAAAACATAATGAAAATCATAATTCAGTCACTTTCCCCATCATTCTGCATTAATGATTACAGTTTCAGGGTTCCAAATAGTGATTCTCTGCTGTTTCAAGAAGCTTTCAATTTATTCACATTCCCAATTCCATCCTAGATTCAAAGAGAGAGATGTGCCAGTGTTTACTTTGTCTATCTTCGGTCCTGAAGAATGCCAGTGTTCCTAACCCATACCAAGTGGTTCCATTAGTCTTATTCACTTGTCAGTCTGTTGAAGTCTTATTGCCCCTTGCTCCCTTGAAAATAATGTCATCATCTAAAAGATCACTTAGCTATATTTTATTCTCTGTGTGCTGTAAAAATTTACTCAGATGGAAATGGGAATTTTGCCCATATGAAAAAAATAGCCCACTATTTAATAATTTCATGGGTCAGGTTGACATTGTGGGAAGATTAATTAGCTAAAACAAACAATGTGCCTGCATGTGTGTGTGTGTTTGTATATTCGTTGCATGTGTGCATGCGTGTCTGTGTATTCAGTGTATCTGTGTGTGTGTGCCTATGCAGGTGGCAAAGGATGCTGAAATCTAGCTTGTCCTTGACATGTACTTTGGTGCAGTGGTGAATAATGGCAGGAGGAAGGGGGTACTTGTTTCCCTTTCTGAGAGGTTACATTTGTCCACCAACTTTGTGCCTGAGGGACCACCTTTTATTTTGATTTAACCATTCATAAAGATTAGCTTTTTTCTAATTTTCACAGAAACTCATATAGACTAGCAGTGTCTCTATGTAAGTACATGTCTGTGCATATGTTCATGTGTATGCATATTTGTGTGTGTGTGTGTGTGTGTGTGTGTGTGTGTGTGTGTGCCTGAGAGAGAGAAACAGAGAGAGAGAGAAGAGGGGGAAAAGAGAGACTATAGACCATGCATTTGTAGACTGAGAGAGTGAGCACTTTGGATAGACAAAGCAAGCTTCTACCTATTGTGGTAGGAGCAAAAGTTAAAATTATTCTGTTTCACAGTATTAAGTATTATGCAAATGTCCCTTCCATGCACCAATGTCATAGAAATTTTCCCTCAAAATGGTACAATATGGATGAAGAAGCACTGAGATAAGAGTTGGGAGAATTGAGCTTTTTCCTATCCCAGTTCTAACACGTAGCTGTGTAACCTTGAGTGAATTCTATAACCTCATAATATCAATATTCTCATCTACACACATGGATTCCTCAGGGTCCACTTTGCTATCCCTATAGAACTCCACATGTGCAAATATATGTGTTTATTTATTTACCCTTTTTTTCCGCAAAGAAAGAAGTGTAGCTGGTTGACAGTTTAACACTTCTCACTTTTCTTGCTCAAGCTCCTCTAGCACCCCTCTACAAAACTCACAACATTTTTTCTCCAGGCTGTCTTTATAAAAAAGGCTACATATCTTTATTTTTTTAAATAGCTCTTTATTGCTTTTCACTCCAGGGAAATGGATGTGAGATGATTAAAGATAACCAATACTGGAGAGGCTATAAAGCTTCTGGAAGTCTTAGAAAATGCCAGTTGAGGCTTGGAAAATTCAAGGAGCTTTATCTGTCTTCTTTTCTTCCTTCAGTTCAACGAATATTTATTGAAGGACTATAAGGTGGCAGATCTGCCCAAAGCACCAAGACCATGGCAATAAATAAATTAGACAAAATAATTGTCATCATGGAGCTTACATTCTATTGGGTGGAGGCAAACAAAAAATCCATAGATATGTATGAATCAGTAGGAAAAAAATGTATATATTCTATCAAATAGTGGCAAGTATTATGGAGAAAATGAGGCAAGAAATGGCAATAGAAGGGGTGTGTGTGTGTGTATGTGCGTGTGTGTGTGTAAATGGAAGAAGTTGTGCTTTTAAAAGGGTTGTCAGGAAGTGCCTTGCTGAAAAGTTAACATTTGAGCCAAAACATGAAAGAAGTGAAGGAGTGAGCTATGTGAATATATGAAGAAGAGCAATCTAGCACAATAGACCTGAGCTAGAAACATTCCTGGCATGTTCTAGTAACAGCAAGGAAGCCAGTGTTGCTGAAGCTGAGTGAGTTAGTGTAAAATGGATGTCAGAGAGTTAAAGCGGGGCCATATTGTGTGGGATCTTGTAGACTACTGCAAGGACTCTGGATTTTACTCTGAGTGAGAAGAGAAATACTGGAGGACTTTGATTACATGAATGATATGATTACAGTTGAATTTTATAAGATCACAATAGATGCTGTGTTGACAACAGACTGTTGGGGCCAGGGTATAAATACAAAATTATTTAGGAAACTATTGCTATAATTAGATGAGAGAATATTGATGGCTTGGACCAGGGCAATAGCAGTAGAAAGTAAGAGAAGGGATTGATTTTATGTACATTTTGAGGTACAACCTAAGGATTTGCTTATAGTGTGGAAGTGGGGTATAAGAGGAAAATGCCATCCAGAATGACCCTTGAGTTTTAGGTTCAATAACCAAAAGTATGTAGTTTCTTTTACTGATATGCCATACACTGATACAGGAAAGACAGCAGGAGAAGTCCAGATCTTGATGGGATAACCGATGATTCAATTTTGGACATGTTAGGCTTGAGAAGATTATTGGACATCTCAGTAAAATGTGAAGTCAGCAGTTTGACATATGACTCTGCATTTCAGGAGATATATTTGGCCTGGAGATAAAATTTAAGAATCACCAGAAAATAAGTAGTAATTAAAGACATTAAGCTAATTTGATCACTAAGGGGTGACTGGAGGTAAAGAATAAGTCCAAGGAAGAACTGAGTCCTGAGACTGCAATTTTAACAAGCAGGAAAGAGGAATAATGAGAAAGTAAAAGTATGTGAAGTTCTGAAGGCCAAGTGAAATAAGTGCTTTACAGAGAAGAGAGTGTCCACTTGTTTCAAATGTTGAGGATAGGTAAGTAAGACGCACATGAATAAATAGATTCAGCAATGTGGAGATACTGGCAATCTAGACAAGAGTAGTTTCAGGGCAGTGGTGAGTAGGAAAGCCTGGTTAGAATGAGTTCAAGAGAACAGAGAAAGAGGTTTCCAATGTACCTTTAGAGGAGTCTTGCTCTAAAGGCAAGGAAAACACAAACAGTAGCTTGAGGAAGTGTGTGAGATCAAAGAAGATTTTTTCTTTTTTAATTTGTGTCATATGATATATATGCAAAACTGTATCAAGCATGAATGTAGTTTAATAAATAATTATTCAAGGAACAGCCATGTAACTACCACCTAAGTAAGTCAAGAAGTAGAACACTGCAGCATCCTAGAAGTCCAGTGTAGGCCCTTCTTGATCAAAACTTGTCCTTTCCTTTAAAGCACCATCTTGACTTTCTCAATGATTCCTTTGATATCTTTATATTTTCGTCATACAAATATGTATCTCTAAGCACCAATTGTTTGGTTTAGCCGGATTTTGACACTTGGATAAATACAATCACATTGTACATATTTTGTTTTGCTTCTTTCACTATTGTATTAGTGTGTTTTCTGTTGCTTATAACAGCATACCTGAAACTGGGTAATTTATAAATAAAAGAAATTATTTCCCACAGTTCTGAAGGCTAAGTCCAAGGTCAAGGGACCACATCTGGTGAGGACCTACCTGCTGATGAAGACTCTGCAGAGTCCTGAGGTGGTGCAGGGCATCACATGGTGAAGGAGCTCAGCATGCTAACATGCTAGCTCAGTCTCTCTTCCTCTTCTTGTAAAGCCACCAGTTCTCCTCCCATGATAACCCATTAATCCATAAATGGATTAATGCATTCATGAGGGCAAAACCCTCATCACTCAATCACCTCTAAAATGCCCCACCTCTCAACACTGCCACATTGATGATTAAGTTTGAACATGATTTTTGGAGAGGACAAATATTCAATCCATAGCAACTGTTTCTCAGATTAATTCATATTGCAGTTTTTAGCTGTACTTGGTTTAATATTACAGCTGCGTGATAGCCCATTCTATGAATGTTCCATGATTTATACATCTATTCTCTGCTAATACATTTGGACGTTTCTGGTTTATGCCCTGTACCACCTTCCCATGACCACCACCAGATTTCAGTCGCAGCTGTGGTCAGCAGTACTCCTGCATCCTAGAACAGAAGCACCCCAGCTGAATCAATGCTCACAGACATTCCGGATGTGTTTGTTTGTTTTCCTTTTTCTTTTACTTCAGGTCGTTTCTTAAGGCCTCACTTGATTGATGGATTGATTGATTGGCTTGCCAGCAGGGCAGCCCAGAAGAGCACACAGAAGCTAATTCTTCGAGGATCAGTTCTCAACCAATGAGGGACAGCAGCCTTTTGGAGGAATAATTTTTAGCTGGATACTATGTAGTTCTTCATAACACAAATGAGCCCCAGTTGCCTTGAGTGCTATTCAGCTTAAAAATGCACACTTTATTGGTTTTCCCTCTTTCCCCATCTCATTCTTCCCACATCCTCAATGGTACTTCCTAAGATCACCTCTCAAATGAACCACCTGAACTCAAATCCCTGGCTCAGAGTCTGCTTGAAGGGAAACCAAAACAAAGACAAGACTTTTATGAATAATGCAATAGTGAATATTCTTAAACATACCTCTTGGGATACCTGTGCACAAATTGCTCTAGGACAGGGCCCAGCAAACATGTTCTGCAGCGGGCTAGATAATAAATATTTTAGGCTTTTCTGGACACATATCATCTCTGTCGCATGTTCTTTGTTTTATTGTTTTAATTTTCACAAGCATTTAAAATGCAAAGTATAGTTTGTCAATCACTGCACTAGAGTATATTCTTGTGAGTGAAATCACTAGGTCAAAGGGTATATATAGGTTTTGCTTTCTTATATACCGCCAATTTTTCCAAAGTGCTTGTTCACTCCCAGTAGCAGGAAATAAGAGATCCAGTTATTCCATAACCTTGCCCACATTTTGTATTTGACAGAATTTTAATTTTTAGCCATTCTCTTGGGAGTGTAGTAGTATTACAATGTGGCTTTATCTTGCATTTCCTTAATGACCAATCAGGTTGAGAAATTCTACATATGTATAATGGCTAATTGGTTTTCCATGTTCAGCAGGTACCTGTTTAAGTCTTTTTTCTGATTTTCTTTGGTTTACCTACCAGTTTTTTTAATTGACTTGCAGAATATCTTTGTAAATTCTGGATATGAATCCCTTGGTTTATTTGACTGTGCTTCAAATATCTTCTCTCACTCCATGACTTACACTTTCACTCTATTAATTGTATGTTTCAATGAACAAAATGCCTTAATTTCACTGAGGTAAGGTTTATCAATCATTTCTTTTATGATTGTGAATTTTTATTCTCTTCAAGAAAGTTTTCTCTATCTGAAGGTTATAAAATATTTTCTATGTTATCTTCTATAACTTTATTGTATTTTTTCCTATCACATTTAAGTTTAACCATGCCAGGCATGGTGGTACGCACCTGTAATCCCAGCACTTTGGGAGGCCAAGGCAGGAGGATCACTTGAGGCCAGAAGTTTGAGACCAGCCTGAGCAACATAGCAAGACCCCACCTCTATATATTTTTTTTAATTAGCGAGGTGTGGTGGTATGTGCCTGTAGTCCTAGCTGCTTGGGAGGCTGAGGTGGGGGGATCGCTTGAGTCTAGGAGTTTGAGGCTGCAGTGAGCTATGATCGTGCCACTGCACTCCAGCCTGAGTGACAGAGCAAGACCCTGTTTCAAAAAGAAAAAATCTAACGGGAGTTATTTTTGTTTATATTATGAGGTAGGGGTTCCATTTCATTTTATTTCCATTTGGCTGTCAATTATTCCAGCAGCATTTCTTTAAAAGATTATCCTTGCTCTACTACTAAACTATAGTTGCTTTCTTATAACCTTTTTATCCATATATATTTGAGTTTTAATCTGAGCTCTATTCTGTTTCATTAGTCTGTTTGATGGCCTTGCACAAATACAAACTGTGCATAGCAATTTTACAATCAGACACTGTGACCAGACGTGGTGGCTAATGCCTGTAATCCCAGCACTTTATAGAAGGCTGAGGCAAGTGGATTGCTCGAGCTTAGGAGTTCAAGACCAGTCTGGGCAACATGAAGAAACCTCATCTCTACAAAAAATACAAAGATTAGCCAGGTGTGGTGGCTGCTCCTGTAGTCCCAGCTGCTTGGGAGGCTGAGGTGGGAGAATGGCTTGAGTCCAGGAGGTCCAGGCTGCAGTGAGTCAAGATTGCGCCAATGCATTCCAGCCTGGGTGACAGACTGAGATCCTATCTCAAAAACGAAACAAATAGGCCTGGAGCGGTGGCTCATGCCTGTAATCCCAGCATTTTGGGAGACCAAGGTGGGTGGATCACCTGAGGTCAGGAGATCGAGAGCAGCCTGGCCAACATGGCGAAAACCCGTCTCTACTAAAAATACAAAAATTAGCCAGGCACGGTGGCGGGTGCCTGTAGTCCCAGCTACTTGGGAGGCTGAGGCAGAAGAATCGCTTGAACCTGGGAGGCAGAGGTTGCAGTAAGCCAAGATAGTGTCACTGCACTCCAGCCTGCGTGACAGAGCAAGACTCTGTCTCAAAAAAAAAGAAAAAGAAAAATCAGACATTGTTCCCTCAAACACAAAGAAATCTAAGATTTTGATGGTGATTGCATTGGATCTATGGATTAAGCTTGGAGAAATGATACCTTTAATAATGTTTGAACATCAAATATATGATACGGTATATTTTTCTATTTATTTAGGCTGCTCTAATGTGTTATCAATAATGTGGCAGAGTCCCATGTGATTACTGCTTGATTTTGAGATTTTGTTAATATTATTGTAAGATTTATCAACTTCTTTTTGGTTCGTCTATTTTTTTCTAACTTTTTGAGACATGATTGACAAAAATTGTTATATTTGTATAACATACAACATGCATTTTGGTATATGTGTACATGTGAAGTGATTACCACAGTAAGCTAGCTAACGGTATCCATCACCTCACCTAAATTACCATTCTTTTGGTAGTGAGAGACACTTGAGATATACTCTCTACCAAATTTCAAGGAACATAATATATTTATTTATTTTACTATAGTCACCATGCCTGTACATTGGGTCTTCAGAACTTATATAACTGAAGTTTTACCCATTGACCAACATCTCATTTCACCACAGCCGCCAGGTCCTAGTACTGCCAATTCCATTCTTATTACCATCAGTTTGACTTTTTTATTTTTTAAAAAGATTCCACATATAGGAGATCATATAGTTATTTGTCTTTCTATGTCTGGGTTATTCAACGTTAGTATAATCCAAGTTCATACATGTTTCACAATATGACAGGATTTTCCTTCTTTTTAAGGCAGAATAAATTTTACACACACTTTATTCATTTGTCTACACACACTTAGGTTGTTTCCATATTTCAGCTGTTGTAAATAGTGGCTGCAATGAAACAGATTTCTCTTTGAGATAGTGATTTTATCTCTTTGATTTATACCCAGAAGTGGAATGCGGGTCATATGGTAGTTCTATTTTTTACTTGTTTGAGAAACCTCATATCGTTTTTCTATAATGCTGTGTTAATTTTACATTAATTTTGATTCTTTTAATAATATAGAGAGATTACGAACTAAAATTGGTATGTATTATTGTTGACATTCACTCAGAGACTTCAATAAATTTAATTTCTATTGGTTTATTGTGACAAATACACGTAACAAAAATTAGCCATTTTGACATTTCAAAGTGTACAATTGGTGGATTTTTGTGTATTCATAAAGTTGTGCAACCATCAACACTAACTCCAGATACATTTTTATCATCCCAAAGGGAAGCCTATACTTATTACACTTCCCCTTCTCTCACCCCTTTCAGCCACGAATCTGCTTTCCTGTCTCAATTGATTTGCTGATTCTGAAAATTTATACATGGAATCAGACACTTGTTCAACTAATGCTGCAATGAATTTCATATAAAATTTTTTCATGGACGTATGCTTGTATATTTGAGAGTGTGGTACTAAAACTGTAATTATTGGTCGATATAATAACTCTTTTAGTTTTAAGGACTCAAAAATTGTTTCCTAATGTATCTGCAGCCATTTTGTATTCCACCAGCAATGTATGAGAGCTCCAGTTTCTCCATATCCTTTGTCAGGATTAGCTACTGTGACTTTTGAGTATAGCCATTATGGTGGTGTGAATTGGTATCCTCATTGTGGGTTTGCTTTGCGATGTTTTAATGACAAATTTCATAATCTCGATGGCACTTGTAGATTTTCTTTTTAAAAATACCCTATTCAAGTCATTTGTCCTTTATTAATTGAGTCGTTTGACTTTTTGTTGTTGAGTTGTAAGAATTCTTTACATATCTGGACACTAGACCTTTATCTTAAATATGACTGACAATTATTTTCTTCCATTCTGTGGTTTCTGTTTTCTTGTCCTGATAATGTACTTTGACGTACAGGGGTTTCTCATTTTGATGAAGTCTCATTTATCTATTTTATTTATTTATTTTCTTATGCTTTTGATGTCATATATAAGGAAACCATTGTGAAGTCAAAGACAGAAAGTAAAACCCTTACTTTCAAGGGTTTTATAATTTTAGTTCTTACATTTATGTCTTTGATCTATTTTGAGTTAATTTTCCATATGATATGGGGAGGGATTCACCTTTATTCAATTACATGTGTAGCTCCCGTTGTCCCAGCAGTGTTTTGAAGAGACTATTCTGCCTCCACTGAATTGCCTTAGCACTCTTGTCAAAATCAATTGCCACGGAAGTATGGGTTTATTTCTGCACTCTCATCTTATTCCATTGAACTGTAAGCCTATCCTTATGTGACTACTATGCAGTCTTGATTAGTGTAGCTTTGTAATAAGTTTGAAAATCAGGGAGGGTAAGTTCTCCTCTATGTTGTTCTTTTTTAAAGATAGTTTGAGTTATTTGGGGTCCCTTGGATTTTGTATGAATTTTAAGAGCATCTCATCAACTTCTCCAAAACACCATCTGGAATTTTGATGATGATTGTGTTTAATCTGCAGATTAATTTGAGGGGTAATTGCATCTTAATATTAAGTCTTCTAACCCATGCACATGAAATATCTTTCCATTTATTTAGGTCTTTTACATTTCTTTCAATGATATTTAATAGATTTCAGTATTCAATTTCTTTACTCTTTTGTTAAATTTATTTCTAAGTATTTTATTCATTTTGATGCTACCATAAATGTAGCTGTTTCTTAATTTTATTCTTGCATTGTACATTGCTAGTGCATAGAAACACAACTGAGTTTTATATATTAATTTCGTATCCTCTCGACTTGCTGTATTTTATTAGGTAATTTTCTTAGGATTCTTGGAAATTTCTATATATAAATTCATGTCATCTGCACATATAATTATACTTCTTCCCTTCTAATCTGGATAATTTCGTTTTCTTGCCTAATTGACTTTTCTAGAATCTCCAGTATAATATTGAATAGTAGAGGTGAGGGTGGACATCTTTGTCTTATATATGGTCTTCAGGAGAAAGCATTCTGTTTTCATTAAGTATGATGTTAGCCGTATATTATTCATACATGTCCTCTATTAGGTTAAGAATATTCATTTACTGAGTGTCTTTATCATAAAAGTGGATGTTGTCAAATGCATTTTTTCTGAGTCTATCAAAATAATCATGTGTATTATGATGTGCTATAGTGATTGATTTTTTTTTTTTTAATGGAATTTTGTTCTTGTTGCCCAGGCTGGAGTGCAATGGCATGATCTTGGCTCACCGCAACCTTTGCCTCCCGGGTTCAAGCAATTCTCCTGCCTCAGCCTCCTAAGTAGCTGCGATTACAGGCGTGTGCCACCACGCCCAGCTTATTTTTTGTATTTTAGTAGAAAAGGGATTTCACCATGTTAGCCAGGCTGGTCTTGAACTCCCGACCTCAGGTGATCTACCCACCTCGGCCTCCCAAAGTGCTGGAATTACAGGTGTGAGTCACTGCGCCTGGCCTACTGACTGATTTTTTTTATGTCAGCATTCTAATATCTACATTCTATGTCTACATACTGGGAATATCTAATCCTACATTCCTGTGGTAATTCCCACATGGTGATATTGTATAATACTTTTACATGATGCTGAATTTGACAGCATTTTGGTGAGGATTTTCTTTCTCTATTTATGGTTCATACGGATCTGTAGTTTTATTTTCTTATGATGTCTTTGTCAGGTTTTGTTATCAGGGTAATACTGGCTTCATATAAGCAACTTGGAAATATTCCATTTTTTAAAATATTTTGGAAGAATTTCAGCATTAGAGTTTGTTTAATTTCTTAATAGCTTCCTGGAGATTACAATTAGCATCCTATTTCTAAAAGCACTTTTCGATTGATTTAAACATTTTATCTGGTAAGTCTAATGTCTGGGTTTTCTCAAGGATGGTTTGTATTGACGTTTTGTTCCTGTGTATGGTCCATACTTTTCTGTTTCTTTGCATGCCTCATAATTTTTTATTGAAAACTGGATATTTTATATAATTTATTGTGGCAATACTGAAAATCAGATTTTCTCCCCTCCCCAGGGTTTGTTGTTGATGCTGTTTGATGTAGTTTGTTGTTTAATGACTTTTCAGAACTAAGTCTGTACATTCTGTATCTTTGTCATGTGTGGATGCTGAAATCTCTTTTCAGTTAGTTTAGTGGTTAGCTAGTAATCAGCAGAATCTTCCTTAAATGCCTAGAACCAATCAGCCTCTCAGTCTTTTCTTAGGGGTTCTGTGTTCATGTTGGGCATTCCTTCAACACTCAGCCAGGTAGTTTACAATTTTGCCTACCTTATCCTTCACTACATGCTTTTGTGGAGCAATTTACAATTATTGTCACCCTTTCCTTTCTTTGTAATTATTATTATTTGAGGACTTGCCATGTAAATTTCACTTTGCGCATATCACGTTATATTTCCCTCACAATAGCTTTATAAAGTGAGTAATATTGTCCTCAAAATGATAAAGTCTCTGCTACATCTTTTAAGTGACTGGGCCAAATAATGAGCTCATAGATGACTTCAGAGTTTATACACTTAACCCTGCATTAACTCTTCCTAAAATAAAAAATCAACCATACTATTCTTTTATTCTGAATCAGGTGAAGCATTTTAATCCCCTCTCATAATGAGAAGCTACCCATCTAAATATTGTTTCTATGGATCCCTGTGGCGTAGGAAATTATTTTGCAAAGTACTGAGACATTCAATTTCCCTCAAGTGCCATAGTATTTAGTCCCTTACATTTTCTTATATTCATAATGTCTGGTAATAAGTATTCTCTTCTCAGTGGCTATAGCTCTGACTTTCTTTCATTGTATCTTGGAGCACTTTTTTTTGTCCTCTCAGCTCACCAATTCCTCTCCTCTTGTGTTCTTCCTAGAGGGAGATTGGCCCCGTGGATATGTGTGAAAATGTGCCCTACCGTCTCCCTCCTGGAGACAAATCTTATCTTAATCTTGAGTGGGTGTTCAAATAATAGCTGTGAGCCATTACCCCATTAAAGATATCTATGTAACATTCAAGATTTATATTCATTTTATGATTTAGAGGAAGCTATTTAACTTTATTGTGTTAGTTTCGTTCTTCCAAGAAGCACATATCAAGATGCAATTAGATATGAAAGAAAATAACTGGATCCCTTGAGGGATAAATGGAGAGGAAACAGGATAGGCAGAGAGAGCCTTCCAGCGGTGAAACAGTTATGACATCTATGAAAAGAATGGAAAGGAAGAAGGATTTGGTAGGAAAAGTTTCAGAGAACAGTGCAGTTGTAAGACGATTTTGGCCAGGCTTATGAGGAGTCCACGAGTCAAAATTTCCCATTAATGGAATCACACGTCAAATAGGAAAGGGGTTGCAATGGCACCACTGCCGTGTTCAGTCACTGGCCATGGGGAGGTATGGCCTTGGCACTAACATGACGGTGGATCTGGACAAGTAGCAGCTGGGAGTATCACTCAACTGTGCTCCACACAGAAAGAAAGCTAGCTGGTGCATTTTCATGGTTGCCACAATCTAGCACATTTCACAGGGTCACTTGCTTTTGTAAAGCATAGAAGTTATTAAACAGATTAAAGGTAGACAAGAGCAACAAATAAATTCTAGCTGTAAATATGGATTACCGAAAAAAACAAAACTGCACTGGCAATCATTAATATGTGAGTAGGGTTTACATAATTATAAGGAGAAGTTTAATCTAGTTAAAAAAAAAAAAAGTCGCTTAAACCCCACCATGCATGCAATAAAATAAAATTACTATTGACTCAAAATTTATTCTTCAGTAAAAGAAAAGTTGTTCCTTAAAAAATAGTGATTATAAATGTATAGATTCTACTATTTAGGGATGGGAAAAGTAAATAATAAGATCGTGTCTTTATCCACGGGGGGAAAAAACAATTTCACTGTTTAAACACCTTTTAAAAGACAGAAAAAATAGCAACCAGAATAAATAAATGTTATATTTTATTCAAATTTAGGAACTTTTTTTTCTTCAAAAGATACCATCCAAAAGTGAAAACACATCCCACAAAATAGAAGAAAATATTTGTGAATCACAAATCTTATATAAGGGACTTGCATAAGAACTCTTATACCTCAATACTAAAGATACATATAACCCAATTTAAAAGTAGGCAAAGAATCTGAACAGACATTTTCTAAAGGAGGTATACCTGACTAGTAAGCACATGAAAATGCTCATTACTCATCAGGGAAGTGTAAATTAAAACCAAAATGAAACACTTCACATTCACTATGATGGCTATAATCAAGAAGGTTTATAATAACAAGTATTGGTGAAACGTGGAGTAGTTGGAACTCTTACACACTGCTGGTCACTTTGGAAATTCCTCAAATGATTAAACATAGAGCTATCCTATGAAGTAACCATTACACTCCTTAGTATTTACTCAAGAGAAATGAAAACATATGTTTAAAAAATTGTATATGAAGTAATCATAGCAGCATATTTGTAATAGCCAAAATTTGGTAAAATAAGTCAAATTTCTATCAACTGATGAAAGGATAAATAAAATGTGGTAAAATCCATACCATGGAATATTATTCAGTCTTAACAAAAAAATGAAGTATTGATACATGTTATACATGGCTGAACCTTGAAAACATTATACTAAGTGAAAGAAGCCAATCACAAAAGTCCAAAATGTCCAGAATAGGAGAATCTATGGAGATAGAAAGTAGATTTAGCTGTTGCCTAGCGATGAGGGATGTGAAAATGAGAGGTGATGGCTAAAGGGTACAGTGTTTCTTTTGAGGGTAATGAAAATATTCTAAAATTGATTGTGGTGATAATTGCACAGCTCCATGAATATAGTAAAATTATCCAATTGTACATGTTAAATGGGTAAATTTTATGCATGAGTTATAGCTTAACAAAGCTTTTATTAAAAAAGACAGTGGCAACAGCAAACTGATTTGTGATTACAGAGAATCCTAAGTATAACCCATTACAAATACGATACCAAGATGTTAGTAACACACTTATTAATTCTGCATAATAGGATATGTTTTATTTAGCTGCTGTGAGGTGAGTTCAAATGATTACTGAGTGTAATGTGTTCATATGGACATTTCACCTCAGAAATGCAATTACATTTAGAAAAGCCATTAGCAATATTAAAGAAGTTTCAATGAACTCAATGTTCAGTAATTACGCTAGAAAAGCAATACATGTTATCAAAGCAAAAAGAATCCTTGGTTCTGTGCAAAAAGTAGAAATCTTTCCATAAAATGAGACATAAAAAAAGGCATAACAGTAATTAAAACCTCTACACTCACGGCACCTAAAAGTACAACAATGTTTAAGTGAGTCTGATACACTTTATTGTTGTGCTATGATAGGTATACACCGGTTCAGAGTGTATAAAGATATATAAACAAAAGCATTTAAATGAAAAATTGTTTAGGAAACATTGTATTAAATTAATACATAGATATGTTAGCTCTTATTAATTTTAAAAGGTTAATTTGGTTAATTTTTAAAGGTTATATTTTTGTCTAAATAAAAATGTTTTCACTGTAAAACCTGTCCTCTACTTGTATTTTTTGTTCGGGGGATATCATTGGCTAGTTATAGAAAACAAATTTTCAGCCTCTGTTATATTGCATATCTCTAATATCATTGATATAGAATCACAAAATGAAGTTGTCAGTGATTAATAAATTTGTAAAATTATACACGACACATGTTAATTTTAACTCATATTCAAATATTAGTTGCAGGTGAAAACTAAAGTATCCAGGTCCCAAGTTATAGCATTAGATGAGAAACTGAATCAGCTGAGACAAAACCATATAGTAGCAACACTGGAATAGGATTCAGGAGATTGTTACTAGTTCAAGATCTAACATGTATAATTTCCTTGAAAAACCAATGCCTCCTCTCTGGCTTTCTCATGTTTTATGTGTCAAATGACAAAATTTTTCTAGATGATTTCAAAAGACCTTTCCTCTGTGACAGATACTAAAGATGCTCACTAATATGTCTGCTTTATTTGCCCCTCAGGACCCACAAAGCTAGGTGTGTGCTTGCTTTGGCCAATGAAATGTGTGTAGAAGTGATATGTGCCACTTACGGAGAGATGCATTTAAAAGTTTGTGGCCAATATTCTATGCTCTCCCTTTTCCTGCTGCAGCTACCAGCAATGTTACAGATTTTAAGGTCTCCATTACCCTGGACCCCTGAGTGAAAATGATGTGGAGCAGAGACCCACCCCTGTGAACACATAATTGGCATGTAGTAAAAGCAAGAAGCATGTACCTTGTTCTTTGTAAGCCACAGAGAGTTGGAGGTTGTTTGCCCCTTATGGCATAACCTAGCCTTTCTTGACTTACGCAAATGTTAGTACCAGAAGTAGAGTGCTGCCACAACAACAACAACAACAACAACAACAACAACAACTAATCCCTATGATAAACAGCATTAGCTTTAAAGCCCATAATATTTGGCAGAGAAAACTGCTATCTGAGGCTGGAAAGATAGGGATGCCTTGACAAAACATTCGCCAAACTGGTCTTCGGTTATAGATTCAAAGGCAGTTCATGTACCTAGTGAACTTGCAGTTTCACAAGCAAAAGATTGGAAAGAAGAATATTAGTAGCAGTAGTTATCTGCTTTAGGCAGTATTTGACAAGAAAAAAAAAGAGCCTAGAGAAAGAAAAAAATAAGAAAATAAGAGAATTAGAAATTGGAGGTATTACAAAGCTGGAAAAAGTAACTACTTCTTGGGAGAGAAACAATAGGAGTTGAAATTAAGAGAGGTTTTAAAATATTAAATCCAAGTAAAACTGATCCTTGAGGCAAATATCAAATTAAAGATAAACTTCCACACTTACAGTTAAATTCTGCAGATGGATTTAGATGCCTCAAAACAAAGGTAAAATTAAGAGTGTTCTGACCAGTAAAACTTTTTCATTGAATAAAATGGCTCAAGCAAAAAAATTTAAGAGAATGTGTCTCATGCTGAAACCCTACAGGTTTAAGAAACTGGCCATAGATTCAATAGATACAAATAGAAGTTTTAAAGCCAATAAATACAGTATTTCTAGAAATTATGTTTTGAGCAGAACTGTTGTTAAGTATTTGGCAAGTGAAACTGACTAAAGTAAAATAGATAAGAAGCCTACTGAGTTTTAGAGAGTTATATTGCCAATTGAAGCATGCCACTATGACTATTACGATTTAAAAGGAAACTTGGGTCCCCAGCTATGTATACAGATTAAATTGGTTAAGAAATCTGTTCAAGACACTTCTCAAAAGAAGACATTTATGCAGCCAACAGACACATGAAAAAATGCTCATCATCACTGGTCATCAGAGAAATGCAAATCAAAACCACAATGAGATACCATCTCACACCAGTTAGAATGGCAATCCTTAAAAAGTCAGGAAACAACAGATGCTGGAGAGGATGTGGAGAAATAGGAATGCTTTTACACTGTTGATGGGACTGTAAACTAGTTCAACCATTGTGGAAGACAGTGTAGCAATTCCTCAAGGATCTAGAACTAGAAATACCATTTGATACAGTGATCCCATTACTAGGTATATACCCAAAGGATTATAAATCATGCTGCTATAAAGACACATGCATACGTATGTTTATTGCAGCACTATTCACAATAGCAAAGACTTGGAACCAACCCAAATGTCCACCAGTGACAGACTGGATTAAGAAAATGTGGCACATATACACCATGGAATACTATGCAGCTATAAAAAAGGATGCGTTCATGTCCTTTGCAGGGACATAGATGCAGCTGGAAACCATCATTCTCAGCAAACTATCACAAGGACAGAAAACCAAACACCGCATGTTCTCACTCATAGGTGGGAATTGAACAATAAGAACACTTGGACNCCCTAGAACTTAGAGTATAATAAAAAAACTAAAGATTAAAAAAGAAGAAATCTGTTCATCTCTTTAATAGTACCTAAACATGTCATCCAATTCATATATGGCAAATTCTATAGAGTATAACCAGTGACAATAGAGAAGAATGGACTGAGGGGCCTTTCCTAGAGAGCAGGATTATCCCTGTTCAAGTCTTGCTTTGGAATATGAAGTGTGAATAATCCAAGTTTGTAGGTTTTTGGATAATCAAGTGGAAAACACATAAGAACGCTCAATAAATATTTAAGATTTCATGAACATGGACATAGGAGACAATTTCCAGGCTTTTGATGATTACCCAGGGGTGAAAAATATATCCTTAGAGGTTTTAATTGAAATATGCTTCTTCTGACAATGTACAGATAGTTAATTCAATTCTAACCAGTAGAAATTCTAAGTTTTATTCTAATGAATGGCTTTTCCTTGCATGGAGTTTTTTGACCCCAATTCTAAAAAAGGGTGCTTGAATTTGAGGTCATGGTGAGCTAAGTAATTTGGATTGATACTCCCACTGAAGACAACCAAACAATAGTTGATTAAAGAGTAGAAATCATCTGCTTGGAAGTACTTACAAACTACGAAAATAAAGAGAATTATTAGCTTTAAAGGAGTTGGGATTTGAGATAGTATGGAAGATTTGAAGGTGGGTGGACATATAGAGCCATTTTTTTTTCCTATAGCAGAACTGACAAACTATGTGGTGCATGTCTTATCCATCTCACCTCGTTTCCTTCAATAATGTTTTGCTGTAACTTAGCCACATTCATTTGTTTATGTATTGTCTATGGCTGCTATCATGCTTCAACAGCAGAGGTAAGTAGGTATGGCGAAGACCATGGCCTGCAAAGCTTAAAATATTTACTCATTGACTATTAAAGTATTGGAGGATTCCAGAAGAGGCTGTCTGAGGTGCCAGGCAGCACTTTTGAATGATTTTCAGGTTTAAGAAGATAAGGTTTAGAGTCCAACACCCACCAGTGTGTAGACAGGCCATCTCATTTCCTAAAATTAGATTGAGACTATCTCAAATTGCAAGTGCTGACCAGCATTCAGCAGAAGCAAATATATACCCTTTTTAGTGAGAGATTATTTCTGCAAACAATTGTGTGAATACAATGCCTAGAAAAAGTTTAAAATATCACATGCAAATGAAGACAAAGTTATATGAACAAAAATTAGCAGAAACAACAAACAATAGATACAGACCAAAATGGGCTCCAGAGACATACCTACAAATCCATCCAAGGGACCTGATATTAGTGGACATTTTTCATATCATCAGTTCATCAAATTTCTTTAAAAGACTTTTAAATCAACTAAGTGGGATGATTGGCTAGTAAGAGAAAATTGTGCTTTCTTCATAATATTTTAATATGTTGAATCATTGTCTATATCATACCTATTCATCTCTTTCCTATTTCTGTATTTTTATAGTCATACAATGTATGTACTTCCCCAAATTAATGCAAACTAGGGATGCTGTTCCCTCTAATTCACTTACTGAAGAACCATCAAGAATACTGTCTCTAAAAGTGAATGACTGAAGCTTCCAGTGCCTGACCTAATAACTGAAGTTTCAGATGGGCCAAAAAGATCAATCATTGTCTTTAAGTAGACAGTCAGAAACAAACTTTTATTCACATAAAATAAGTGTAGCTAAGTAAAGATACTAATGGAAGCTTGAGCATAAAGAAAACTGCCGGCCGGGCGCGGTGGCTCAAACCTGTAATTCCAGCACTTTGGGAGGCCGAGACGGGCGGATCACGAGGTCAGAATATCGAGACCATCCTGGCTAACACGGTGAAACCCCATCTCTACTAAAATACAAAAAACTAGCCAGGCGAGGTGGCGGGCGCCTGTAGTCCCAGCTACTCGGGAGGCTGAGGCAGGAGAATGGCGTAAACCCGGGAGGCGGAGCTTGCAGTGAGCTGAGATCCGGCCACTGCACTCCACCATATCTGCTTGACAAGAGAGAAATGGGATTATCTAAAATCACACAGTATAAAAACTCAGTTGTTTTAAAGTGGTCCAAACTACCTCTAAATTTATCAGAGGGAAGTGAGGAGAGCCAAAAACAGCTCTGAAAAGGTGCTGATAGTGGGAACTTGCCATAGAGAGGTGTGGGGCAAGTGTCAGCCCAAGCCCTGAGTACTCAGCAGGGTGAGTCCAAGTTTCAGGGCATCAGCCTTAAGTTCAAGAAATGCTGTCCCAGACTAAGGGAGACATTCAGCAAGCATGAGACATTTCATCATAATTTTTCTGCATCTTATGTGCTCTGTCTCTCAGTTGGCACATCAATAGCTCTGACCTTTTAAAGTCATCCTTTATTGAGCCAGAGAAGTGAAAGGCCAGTGAAATATTTGAGGAGCAATGGAGAAGAAAGCAAATGCTTTGCAGATGTGGTCCCCTTCCTTCTCTAACAATAGACATTCTCTTTTAGCCCCAGCAAACAACTTAGGCAAATTTTTAAATCCATGAAAATAGTCAATTGCTGTCTACTGTCTCTCTGATTGCTTTCTTGATCTCTCCAATATTCTTTATATGTTGAAGACTTTAGCTACTTAAGAAGAATATGTAATATAAAAAGTGAATTAATTGTTATATTCTCAATTACTTAAATCATCTTAAACGAACACTTGAAGGTCTTGATAATTTGATCCTGAGCTACACGTTTAAATATACCCCGCACTGTTTTGCATCTTTTCTCAAAATGCATGTTGTCTTACTATCTCCCTGAGGAGAGATCTAAGTTCTCCTCATTATTGATCTCAGTGGTCATCTCTTTATGTTTTAACTGATCCTTTTGCTTCATACTTGGAATGGTAAGTAGCATTATCATTCTGGTATTGCCTTGCTGATCATATCACTTCAATGTGCTTTGGTCTTTGGGTTTCAGTGTATCTTTTGGTAAACATTTAGCCTTGCTCCTGTCCCTCTACCTTATAAGGGAGAGAATATTTTACCCTTAATACAGATATTACTATAAGATATAAGAGACAGTAGAGGATAGTATTTAAGTGTTTGGATTCTAGAAGGAGACTTCAGGGGTTCAGATCCTACTACTAATATTTATTAGCTGTGTGATGTCAAGCAATTTATTTTAGTCAGTTGCTGGGCAGTTGGATTATTTTCAGTTTTTGGCTATCATGAAAATATATTTCAAACATTTGCATAAAATCTTGGTTTTCATTTATATTTGCAACAGAAAAGTAAAAATTGCATATGTTTATAGTATACAATATGATGTTATAATGTATATATATATTGTGGAATGGCTAAATTTAACTATTTAACACATGATTATGTCATGCCATTTTTGTGGTGAGAACATTTAAAATCTACTCTCTTAGCATTTTCAGATATACAGTATATTGTTATTAACTATAGTCATCATGTTTTACAATAGATCTCTTGAAATTACTCCTTCATTCTAGCTGAAATTTTATGTCTTTTGACCAATATCTCCCCAGTCCAACCAATCTGGTAACCACCATTTTACTCTCTGTTTCTATTCTTGTTTTTTTTTTTTTTTTTTTTTTTTTTTTTTAGATTCCATATATATATAAGGTCATGTGGTATTTGTCTTTGCATGCCTGGCTTATTTGACTTAACCTAAAGTCCTCCTGGTTCATTCATATTATTGCAAATGATACGATTTGCTTCTTTTTAGAGGCTGAATAGTATTCCATCAAGTGTATATACCATATTTTCATTATGTTAAGTGAAATAAACTAGGCATGGCAAGACAAATACTGGATGATTTCACTTATATGTTCGATCTAAAAGAGTTGACCTCATAGAAATAGAGAGTAAAATCGTGATTACCAGGGCTGGGGTAAGGAGTGGAGATATATTGGTTAAAGAATATAAGATTTCAGTTATATAGGAGGAATAAGTCTAAGAGATCTATTGTATAACAACATAGTGACTATAGTTAATAATAATGTACTGTGTTCTTGAAAACTGCTAAGAGAGTAGATTTTAAGTGTTCTCACCACAAAAAGAATAAGTATGTGAAACAATGCATATGTTAATTAGCTCAATTTAGCCATTCCACAATGTACACTTGATCCCTGAATAGCATGAGTTTCAACTGTGAAGGTCCACTTACATGTGACTTTTTTTCAACAAAATGCAGATCAAAAATACATTATTTGTGGGATGGCAAACCCACATATGGAGGGCTGACTTTTCCTGTACACAGGTTCCGCAGAGCTAATTATAGGACATGAGTTGTGCAGGTTTTGGTATGGGATAGGTGATGTTTCTGGAACCAATTCCCTGAAGAAGCTTAGAGAGGACTGTATACATATTTCAAGACAAGATATTGTATATGNAAGAAAATAATTAAAATTCAAATTGAAAAGAAGAAGTGACATTACCTCTGTTTATAGATGACATGAACTTATATATAGAAAATTCTAAAAAATCCACAAAAAAGCTGTTAGTGCTAATAAATGAGTACAGCAAAATTGAAGGGTACAAGCTAAACATGCAAAAACTCTGTTGTGTTTTCATACATCAACAATGAGTAATTTGAAAAGAAAATTAAGAAAGTTCTATTTATAATAGTATCCAAAAGATTAAAATACCCAAAAATAAATTTAATCAAGGAGGTGAAAGATATATACACTGAAAACCACACAATACTGCTGAAATTAATTAAACATCTACATAAGTGGGAAGATATTCTAGGCTAATGGGTTGGAAAACTAAATGTTGCTATGATGGAAATACTTTTTAAAGTGACCTACAGATTCAGTGTAATTAATCTCTATGAAAAAGCAAATGATTTCTTTGGAGAAATGATTAAACTGATCCTAAAATTTATACAGTACCCCGAGCAGCCAAATTAATCTTGAAAAGAACAAAGTTGGAGAACTCATACTTTCCATTTTCAAAACATAGTACTAAGGTATGGTAATTAAGCCAGTCAATACTGAGATAAAGATAGATCTATAGAAAAATGAAATAGAATTGAGAGCCCATAAATCCATAAATAAACTCATACATCAATGAGCAATTGATTTTTTGACATGAGTGCCAAGACCATGAGTGCCAAGAACATTTGATAGGGAAAGAATAGTTTCTTTGACAAATAGTGATGAGACAACTAGATAGCCACATGCACAATAATGAATTTTAATCCCTATCTCATACCGTATCCAAAAATTAACTCGAGATGGATCAGCCACCTAAATTTAAGGATTAAAACTATGTAATTCTTAGAAGAATACATAGAGATAAATCTTCTTGATCTTAGATTTGGCAGTGGTTTCTTAGATATGAAACTAAACCCACAAGCAATGAAAGAAAAAAAATGGATCTATTAAACTTCTTCAAAATTAAACCTTTTGTGCATCAAATGACACTATCAAGAAAATGTAAAGACAACCCACAGTATGGGGAAAATACTCACAAATTACATATCTCATCAAAGTTTTATCCCATGATATATATTCCAGAGAAGATATGCAAATGTCTACCAAGCATCTGAAAGAATACTCAATGTTATTAGTCATTAGGAAAATGCAAGTTTGTATCAAAACATCATATGTATCCCATAAATATGTACAACTACTATGTTTGCATAATAATTATAAAGAAAATACAAAGAGAAAACACAAACAATACATTTTGGCAAGGATCTAGAGAAATTTGCACTCTCATACATGACTGGTGGGAGTGTAAAATCATGTACCTGCTGTGAGAAACAGCTTGGTGATTCCTCAAAAATGTGCATAAAATTATCATATGACCTAGCAATTTTACTCCTAGGCATATACCCAAAAGAATTGAAAGAAGACGTTCAAACTAATATTTGTCAATGTTGTATACCTGCACTATTCATAATAGCCAAAAGGTGGAAACAATCCAAATGTGAAACAACTGATGAATGGATAACAGTATGTGACATATTCATGTAATGGTGTATCATTCAGCTGTAAAAAGAAGTGAAGTACTGATACATGTTACAACAAGGAAGTATCATGAAAACATTGTGCTGAGTAAAAGTAGCTAGACATAAAAAGCCACAAATTGTATGAATCCATTTATGTGAAATATCCAGCAGGCTAGTAGTACCCAGGAGCTGGAGAAGGGAAAAATAGAGAATAACTGTTTAGTAGACACGAGATTTTCTTTTTTGGTGGGGAAATGTTCCTGAACTACACAGTGGTGATGGTTAAACAACATTATGAGTTTACTAAATGCCACTGAATTGTACACTTTAAAAGGGTTTATATGGCAAATTTTATGTTATGTGTAGTTTGCCACAGTCATAAAACAAAGCCAAAAAAAAAGTAGCTTTCATATGATATGCTCATATCCTTTAAATATTCATATTCCAGAGCTTATATTTGTTACTGGTAGTAAGATTAGTCTTATACAAGGTAACACTGCCATTACTGGAAACAGAACATGATCTGTGACATTGTAATCTTCGTCTAGTACTTTTAATCTGTGTCTGTTACTGTGACTCCCTGTACCTAGATTTCAAGAGCTAATTCTTTCTCTTGTGGGAACACATTTGTTGGTTTCTGGAAGATTCCTCCACTGAGAAGCTCTTATGACAGTTCTGAGTTGTGGGCAATACTTTTCCTCCCTGACTCTTTATGACTACTTTTAATTCATTCCCTAGATTCTGGCTCAGTATTCATTGTTTAGGGTCACCGACAGTGCTGTCAATGAGCAGAGTCACTTTCAAGACAATTCAGTTGTGTTTGCTTCCAGATGATACATAACTGTTCTGTGGTACTTATTTACTTTTGCCCTTATTTATTTAAGTGAAGCTCACTCTGAACACTTTCCCCTTGTCTCCCTCAACTCTTTAACCATAGGCTTATCAGGTCAAACTTTCATTCCTTTAGTCTTTTTTTCAAAACTGATTTTTTTTGCCTTCCCTTATGTGACTTGGCAATGGGTGCTTTCTATTGGCTGATTCACATAAAAAATATCTTATGACCATTTTACAATATCTTAGTATTGTTTGATGTACCATCTTACTTTAACATGTTAGGCTACTTGACCTTTATTTTGTTGTTCTTTTAACTTTTAAGTCTTTACTGAAACTCTGAACCCATAGAAAAGTC